>NW_024882734.1:0-208201 GCF_019059575.1 Amphibalanus amphitrite | reverse complement strand
TGTACCGATTCACAAGTCCGGCGATGTCAACACTGCCAAAAATTATCGACCAATTTTATTGTTGTCGGTACTGTCAAAGATTTGTGAGCGAGTGGTGTGCGACCAGCTATCGGCTTAACTATGCGATAACGGCATACTGAGTGACACACAATATGCTTACCGACGCAGACACAGCGTAGAGGACGCCCTGGTCGACGCTGTCGAGAGGATCTCGAAGAAGATCGACTCAGGTCACGTAGCATAGATAACACGCCTGGATATTAGTAAGGCATTTGACAGCGTCGACCACGGCGTCCTTCTCAGTAAGATGGGATGGTACGGCATCTCGTCTGATTGGTTTGCCAGCTACCTGAGTGATCGGAGACAGGTGGTTCGCGGCGGCACCACTGTGCTCCCGGTGGCGTCCCTCAGGAATTGATTATCGGGCCGATTCTCTTTTGTCTCACGGTCAACGAAATGCGAAAGGGGAACATCCTGTACTGTTTGCCAGTTTGGGCTAGTGCATGCAGCAGCCAGTTGAAGCGCATACAAAAGCTGCTGCATTTCGCAGCCCGTGTGGTCACTGGCGCACGACGAGCCGAGCACATGTCTCCCGTGCTCAGGTCTCTTGGCTGGGTGAACTTTGACGATGTGATTTCAGAACGGGACTGTATTCGTGTATATCGTGCGCTTCATGATCCGGATACCCCGATTGCGATGCGCCGGTTATTTACTCCGAGACGCGACACAGCCTCCCGTGACACCCGCCTCGCCCGGTCTGAGCAATTTGACCTGCCTAGAGTGAGACTCGTCGCCACCCAGAGTACTTTCTCGTACCGCACCGCTACCTCTTGGAACTCACTGCCAAAGATTGTGTTGCAGAGCTCGTCGATCGGGCAGTTCAAAAGCCGTCTGAGGATGATTTATAGAAGTGGTCAAAATTAATCACCTGAAAGTTCTGATTGGGTGGGAGCCTGTATGTGCCATCATTGTTTCCATGTATAGTTTTAAGTTCTCTTAGCTGTGTATGACTCGAACCTCCGAAAAAAACTGTGTTCGCACGGAAGAGGTTGATGAAAATATATAATAAAATACAATACAATGTACAATCTCGCGTATTCCCGCAAGCTATAAACTTAGGTAGGTATATGAACTTCACAAAGCACAATACATCATGGGTCAACTTTCCAGGCTGAACAGAATTGAAACAGTGCACGACAAAACATGTAGCTTTCGGTATGGCCCACTCAGCTAGAAGCTACAAATTGAAAGCAGTCTTCACGGCCTCCGCGTACACTCTAGCTTTGAACTCACACGCTTTGCGCTCTCCCATGCGTTCCAGCATCTGGTCTAGTTCAGTGAAAAAACCCGCGTGTTTACTTTTCTTTGCTATTTCTTCCCTTGCGTTCAGCTGATCCAGCGTCGAAGACACCCCTGTTGGTGCCACAGCACTGGGCGTTTCCGTGCCGCTGCGCTCAGGTGTTGGAGTGTACGCTGTTTCCCCTCCGGCACCTTCTGCGGCGTCAAGATGCGTCAACTCAGAGTGCGACCCCCGGAGACTCGGGCAGGTACTGAAATGGAAAAACCGTCTGATCTTAGCAATAAATCAAATAGAGCATAACTGCTTAGCGCACAATCTAACTCAACCCGCGCCGGACCTATTAGTTTTCTACGTATGCCCCAGCCAAGGGGGGAGGGGTCATGACCCTGACCCAAATGGCCTTTGTGTGACCTGTTTCTTGAGACCATGTTTGGTCGGAGTCGCGATTCGGCGTTTGTCGGCTCACAGTAACCGCGTGTTTCCAGTATTTTTGTAGTTGTAAACATTCAAACATGTGAAATGATGTTGGTCCCATGCATTGCAGTGAGTGTCAAGGTCACCTAGAGGTCAGGTCAAGTTGACCTTTGCTGACCTTGGCTCACTTTATGGAGTTTTACGTGTTTCAAAAGTAGTTTTGGAGCTCATTTCGAATTTAGCACACATTTGAGCACTTACAAAGTAGTTTTGATGATTTCGTAACATGGTACGAAGCCTCGAGTTACGATCCTGGGGTGAGCCTAAGTAAAGAACATGTTACGAGCTTCGAGGAGTAATACCGGCTGCCAGAAGACAAGTTAAGCCATACTCACGCCTTGGCATCCGAGCCCGCGCCCAAGGTACAGAGGTACAGCTTCTGCTGCTCTTGAAGCGGCGCCAGGGCTACTGCAGCCGGTCCGCTAGGCAGGGAGCGCGGCTTGGCACGGACGCTGCGAAATTGTCTTTTGTGCCTTTCCGCTGCTGTTTTGCTCGGTCCCCTATAAAGAATAAAATTGTAGCATTTCAGTGGGAATCGCATGTGCACCATTGCATGTACAGCCCTCTGCAAACTGCGTGGTAGGTATTCTTTTTTCGACAAAAATGAGAATAACGCGAATACTATGCTATCGGTCATTCGGAAATCGTAACAGCAAGACGCGCTAGACCCAGCCCCTTAGATTGGCATCATCACCGTATCCATTTTTCATCTAGTTCGGCAATTAAACCCAAAAGTTTATATTTGCCCCCAAAACAAACTTTTGCATTTTGTCGCCACACAAGGCGTAAACTTTGTATATTGATAGACCTAATCGAAGGAGTGGAGCATGGCGCATCTATTTTGCAGTGAGTTCCGACCGACTGATAACATAACCTTTGAGTTATTATCGGTTTTGTCGAAAAAAGAATACCTACCACGCAGTCTGCAGAGGGCTGTACAGCCCTCTGCAAACTGCGTGGTAGGTATTCTTTTTTTCGACAAAACCGAGAATAACGCGAATACTATGCTAACGGTCATTCGGAAATCGTAACAGCAAGACGCGCGAGACTCCGCACCTTAGATTGGGCTTATTTGGGTATACATTTTCCGGCTAGTTTTGCAACAACACAAAAAGTTTATATTTGCCCCCAAAACAAACTTTTGCATTTTTTTGTTGCTACACTAGTTGTATACTTCGTACAGTGATAGAACCAATCGAAGGAGTGGAGCATGGATCCGACCGACCGATAACTTAGCCTTTGAGTTATTATCGGTTTTGTCGAAAAAAGAATACCTACCACGCAGTCTGCAGAGGGCTGTGCATTGTACTTACAAGACATGTTCACGGATCCGACAAAATGGATCTCAGATCTGATCCCACGTATCTTGATCGAGGATCCAAACAGATCATAGACCCAGCTATCTTATTCGTCGAAAGATCGATTGGAATCATTGATCCGAAGCAGATCGAACTTCCCAGCATTCTGGGAGAAGTACAAATGGCCAGTGAATAGCCCCAACCTGTCGCCGATAGAAAATCTTTCGGCGATCGTCCTGTAAGAGGTGAGCAAAACGGCGCCAGGATAACCTGAACGCACGCTGACCAGGAACGTTCGATCTGTCTGGTCCAAGATCAGTCCACAGAAGCTGGACATGTTGGTGTCTGATGTCCCGGACCGTATGCTTGCCCGCATCAGGGAGAAGGTGGGATGCATATGTAAGAAAAATGCGCCTCTCATTTTTGTTATTTTCATGAAATTGACGCTGGAAAGGTGTGATATTATTTTTGGGACACCCTGTACAGGGTGTCCGGAAATTGATTGCACACTGTCCGGCGTGTCCATATGCCGTACGCTCGCACAAAACGGCTAGGGAGGATCGCGACCCCGCCCCCGGGCACCCATGAGTGTCAGTTGATCATATGACCTAGCAGGTGGCCTGACCTCAACCGCAGTGAGCGACCACAGGTCACTTTCCGAGAGGCAGTCTTTGCGCGCGGACCCCATGTCGGGAATTGTGAGTGAGCACACTTTGGCGACGCGCCACCGCGCGGTTGGGATAGTTGAAGCCGGGATGACGGTAGGCGATGTTGCCCGACAAGTGGATGTATCTCGCCGGACCCTTTATTACTGGGCGTGATCACTGGATCACACATGCATCACTGGAGAATCGCAAGGGTCGTGTGAGAAAAACTGTGCTGAGCAGAGTGGCCAAAATCGTACTCGCCAAGCCGTGCTGAAACGACGCCAATCGACGCGAAAACTGACAAAAAAGCTGACTGAGAAGGGGTCGCCCGGTGTCGAAGACCACTGTTCACAACTACATGACCAAGTGCTTGGGTCTCAAGCCGCTAAAACTGCGCCGCCAGCCAAAACTGACCGAAGCCCAGAAGCGGGAACAGCTGGCATTTTTCCAGGAACGGAAAAACTGGACCATCCAGGACTGGCGATGTTCAGATTGGTCTTGTTCAGCGATGAGTTGAGTTGGTGTTCGAGCTCGTGCACCCACCGAATCGCCAGATCGAGCGCGTCTAGGTGCACAGCAGCGCTCAAGTGCCTGCCATCGACACTGTGAAGCAGCCGCTGAAAATCAAGGTCCGGGCCATGATGAGACATCAGGGCCTGTCAGACCTCCAGATCATCCCCGCGGGCAGACCGTGACGGCCCAGTACTGCGTGGAGGAGGTCCCTAAAAAAGTCGGCAGCGTCGGCGATGAAACGAAAGAGGCAGGCGGGGCCGCCAGCACAGGTCGAGCTGCTCTCGAAGATGTCCGAGGCCATCTTCCAGCAAGACGGCGCTCCAGTTCATCACGTCACCAGCACTCAACGGTGGTGCCGGGACAACCTCCCAGGGTTTTGGGAGAAGGGTGTATGGCCGGGCAACAGCCCTGACCTGTCGCCCATCGAGAACGTGTGGGCTATCGTGCAGAGCGAGCTCGACATGATGGAGCCGGCTACCACCGAGAAGGCGCTTATCAGGAAACTCCAGCGAGCGTGGCTCAGCATCAGTGCGGAGACTCTGGATAACGTGATGTGCGGCATGCCCGACCGTATGAGGGAGTGTGTGCGACTGGGTGGAGCGTGTATCGGTATATAAGCCATGACCCATGCATGTTTTGTTTCCTTGTCAAATGGACTAGAAGAGTGTGCAATCAATTTCCGGACACCCTGTTATATGATTACTAATCATTATTCACTGTGACATTAATTGACATGAAATCATATGGATAAATGATTTTAAAGGGTGCATATGGTAGTATCCACTCAGATAATAGATACATGTTTTTGGTTTGTCATCACTGTCAGATCATTTGAGATCATAGATCTAGGATGCACCTTCTATGAGGAATCCATGAATGTGATCACCTATCCTATTTTGTCGTTTGTTTTGACTTTTGAGATTCACTGACATTAATCCATCACTCGGATCCATGCACACGTCTACATTGCACAATGCACATTGTATGTACACATCCATTGTACCTATGTATACTATTTGATAACAGCCAGACATTGAGGACAGATGGTCATGTGACCGAACACATACTCTACTCGTTACTTAATAAGTCGTTACTATTTGCCTACATTTGCACAGTTTTACAACTATGTAGGGATATATCTACAATTTAACCACTTCCATACCTACTCAACATAAACTGCTAATGTGCATAATCATGCAGGTAGGCAGCTAAATACATGTATGTCTAAAAAACGCCTGAGATATTCGTACTTGTTATGTCCAGTTGCTCGGTAACGTCGTGCCAAATCAGCTCTTTTCTTTTCGCTGTGGTCTTGGAATCCAAAGGTTCTTTTCGCTGCTCACCCTCCTCTGCCAGTCGTATATGCTCCGGGCTAGAAGATAATCAGGCTGCGATTAAAACATATTTCATTTTCAAGGCGTTATCGCGGCGCGCGATAGGGAGAAGGCATTTCATACAATCATCCTCATAATTTTGGCGGATATATAAAGATAATGGCGCATATTTGAGGACAAATGAGATTTTTAGATTTGACATGCCTATACAAGAACATTCCGTCTTTTTTCCAAAAATCGTGATGATTTCACAGACAAACTGCTCAGAATGTCGATGCATGGTTATTTGAAACTTCAGAAAGCCCCCCCCCCCCCCCCAGTAACACGCCTAACCCGCGCACCGACGGGGGTGGATGCAAAAACTGGGAGGTCGGATAACCGACCCCCGTCGGTGCGCTAGTTAACCCGCGCCCCGCTGAGGGGTCCTGGAATTACACGCCCTGCGAACAACCCCCCTTCTAACTCGGCTCCTGGACCACGTAGCGATACGGGGAAAGCGGCGTTCGAGAAAGCATAAAAACTAATGACGATATCACTTCGGTCACATTTTTCGTCAGGTCAAAGGTCAGGTCACCAGAGGCCATTGAAGGTCAAATTTCACCGATTTTGAGGTCGAATATCGACAACTTTCAAGAGGCCGACGCCCGACGCATAACTCGGGAACCAATAGAGCTACAGCGCCGCCGCGGAAGAGCGCATTTTATAGCCCTAATAACGCTCTTTCTGACTAATCCTCTCGGATTTGACCTAACGTCAACGGTCTTGCCTGCAGGGGGCAAAAACTGCCAAAATAGACGATTTTTTCGGAAACGGGTTTTCTGCAAAACGTTTGACTCAAGCCATACACGAGCTTTCGGTTACCGGCATCGTGTTCCTCTCGTCAAGACGCATCGAATGAACTATAATTTGACCTAGAAAGGTCAACATAAAATTTGACCAAAGGTCAAGGTCATGACCTGACCTGAAAGGGTCATGACTCATGTTGTATATCGGTCGATCCGTATCGTCGAGCTGAATACATCTAAGGATTTTTCATCGCTCTAGCTTCCTCAATCATAAGTTATTCGCGAAAAACTGAGATACCATTCGTGACCTGAGATGACCTCAGGGGCATAACGAGAGGTTATGGGTGCCGTTTTTACGTTCAGTGTGACATATAGTTACTTGTAATTCGGTGTTTGAGAGTGTTTAGAATGACTTTCGTCCAAAAGAGGCGGTTTTGAATTGTCTCCCATTGACATATAATGGAGAGGTCGGGAAATTGACCTGACCTTAGGTCATCGATATGAAAATTCCGATAGATAAATTTTGTACAGTAGGTCTATTAAAAAAGTCCCCAGCACCAGTGGGCGCTGCATTCGCTGAGCCGAACCCCCGTCTGCCTGTCCCATATCGCGCCGGGCTCAGGTCAGGTAGGGTCAGCGGGACCGCTCGGTCCGGCCCGCGGGCGGTGGACGGGCGGCCGGTAACGCTCTCCGCCAGCCAGCTGTAGAATCCAACAAACGGGACGGCCACCGCTCAGCGCAGCGAAACCGGTGTTAAAGAATGGCAGTAGATGTTCATGGCCACAATGATTATGAGAGCCCGTGCCCCACAGGAATGCCTAGACTCTCACGCTCTGTTGGAGGGGAAATGGGGATTGAGCATCATTCTTTTAACTCAGCTTTGGGCATTTAAGTGGTATTCGAAGTAGCGTCAAAAGTAGCAAAAAGAAGAAAAACAATACTTCAGCCAATTTTGGATCGGGTCATAGCCAGAGGTCATGTCACTAGAGGTCATCGATGGTAAAATTTTGCTTAGACAGGGTGCGTTGCGCGCACCGGTGCATTGGTTTTCCTATTTCCATGGAAACATCAACAGACTCGGAAGCTCGCAACGCTAGCGTGGAGCCGAATTCATATCAACCGCCGCAACAATGCAGCAGCGCAGCGCAGCGTGCTGCAGCGCGGGGCCGTGAAACACCGCCCAGAGCTATCCATGTGTCAGTGCAATCCAACCCACGTGATGGGCTCGGCCCCAGCGGAGCATGAGGTCCAGGACTCCCGCCCAGGCCCCCTGTCTCCCCCTAATTCCTATCATCTTTCCCACTCTGAAATCGACCGAAAGAGTCTAACTTAACACAACAATCAGCCCGTTTACTGCTATGTCTGAATAATATTGTCAGATTTAATTAAGGTCAACGGCTTAGCATGTAAATAACAACAACTGCCAGTTGCCACCATCGGTAGGTATTATGAGAAAACCAATTGCTTTTCCACAAACACTAAAAAGTTTTTAGCTTAAAACTTGCATGAAATTAATTTTACCAGCCTCGTGTTCCTCTTATCAAAACGCTTCGAATGAATCAAAAGTTGATCTTTAAAGGTCATTTGAAAAATTTGGCCTATGTTCAAAGACATGACCTGACCAGAAATGGTCATAATGCATAGCAGGATATTAGATCCGTATCGTGGAACTTTACAAACACTTCAGATGATTTCATAACTCAAGCATGTCTATCAAAAATAATTATTACATGGCTCATATGTAAGCTGGATGTGTGAACATGCTTACGAGTATGTTGAACGCAACTGATAATGTTCTGTTGGCCACAATTTCTATATTTAATTTATCCTCCCGGATTTCATATTTTTGTTAATGATACCTTGACGATGTCGAGAAAAAACGCTTAGGAGATTTAACAGCTTGAGATACATTCAGTATAAGGAAGGTTCAAGGGTGCTAGATTCCTTCCGTCCTCGCTATCCTCAGGAAAAACCAATCCGCATCGCCCCTAGTCTTCATGCTTCCCTCTCTGGACTGGAGGTCACCCCACCAGCCAACCAGTAGTTGATGTCGGATCCATTCCAGGACACATAATCGTCTTCGGGTGACCGTTTGGGAGACGGCTGGACCGTCCCGACAGGGCAATCGTCCCACGGGAACAGTCTCGCTTCCGCAGATCACTGTCGCTGGCTCGCACAACCCAATTACTACACCAGAGCATAGTTATGTCATGGCTCTGCAAGGGCCTTTTCAGACCGAAAAAGATGGCCCCCAACAAAAAAACAATTTTCTCATTCAGTTTTGTATCTCAGCACCACATGTTTTCAGAGTGTTTATTATGCGTTCTGTCCAAAAAAGCGCAGTTCAATTCAATTTTCTCCCATTGACTTGAGCGATCTCAAAATTGACCCGGCCTTTCTGTCAACAATGTCAAACTTGCAAAGTAAACGTTTCAAATACATACCTATACTGTTGCCCATTAAAATCGCTGAAAGTTCTGAAGCGATCGGTTAGTCGGTGTATTTAGATATGAATATGATGAGCACAGGCACCTTCCTTGAGGTAAGGTCACTTGACGTGACCTGGTGTTATGACCTTGAATTGAAAGACTTGGGCGGGAAAAAATGGGCCATTTGAAATCTTAAAATGCTAGATTTTAACAATAATTGCAAACACTATCCCGGCCAAATAGTGAGTGAGAAGGGAGCGATTCCCCGACCCCATGTTTAGCTCCTATAATTGAGCTAGCTGCTAGAGCCTCGCGGAAAAAACGAGCGCTTGCGTCGTTACGTGACGCAGCAACTGGTACCCCATTTTAAAATATCAGTGACCTCTTAGGACAGGTCAAGGGCCCCTAAGGCATTTGATCGGTTTTTGGTAAAAAACTAAACGCATTATCGTCATTTCGATACAATCGTGTTTTCTGTTCTCAGACGCGTCGATTTACATGCTTTTTTGCTTAGGTGAAGCAATTTAGGATGTTTACCTCAGGTTAATGTCATGTTAGAGCAACACAGGTCACGAAGCTGTTGAAAGGAGGACATGTTGCATAACATTTGATTCGGCAAGTCTTGCAAAGTCCATTGATGGCTGTCCCGACTGGCTAGCTCATTTTGATCGGGAGTTATTGACGAAGCACTCGTATGACCCTAGTGACGTCATAAATGACGTCACGCAAGGTGACCAATGCAAAAGTGAAGCATTAGACCTTGCCAAGAATGTATGAAGTCACGATTTCATGTGCTTGAGGTATAGTTTCAGATCATTTCCGACGCCAAATTAACAGTTTCCATATTTCCCCATTATGCTTATATGACATTAAGTGAATTGCGGATTGCATCATTTTATAACCGACAACCGTGCAGAGGTTTACCTAATTAAGACGTCATAGTTAGGAGTGACCTGACCTGAAAACGTGGTTGATGTCAAGTGATCCGGCATGAATGAAATGTAAGGCATGTGAAATGTCAGCCTTCTATCATCAGTGTGCTTTGAGCTACCGCAAAAAAATACATGGTGGCGGCATCCACCCCTTCTTCTCGGCCGGCGAGGGTTAAACCTCGCTTCGAATTATTGCAGATAATGATGCGACCGAAAACAAAGCATTTATCTGTGTCTAGAACGGCTGCTGACTTGTTGGACAAGATCCCCAATCTTAATTCGCTAGATGGGAATAAAATACTCGGTATGTGATACATATGTATAGTTGTACCCCTCGATTTGCCCTCGCGCTAAGTCTATTCTAATCATCACTGTCGCTTTTTTATCCGAGATGATGTCGCCGCTAAACGGGTTGTTTTGTTTGCTTGCTTGCGTTGAATGGCCATTACGGATTATTGAAGGATTATGATAAAATAGGAATGGGGCAAGGGAGGATATACACTGCAGGTGTTTAATTTAGATCACAAAGGCATCATTTCCGGCATCGTGCAGAGTCATTATCTTCCCCTCCTCTGCACTGCGGCATCTCTGCGCCCCACACACGGCGTCCTCACTCCACGGCCGGCCGCCGCCAACTGACCCACTCGCCGGGCGCCGCGACCTGACCCGTGTCGCTGCCGCGGCCTGCGCAATAGAGTCGGGGCTGGAATCCGGGGGTTCGGCCGGCCGGCCGCCTCTGGAGCGGGGGACTTTTTTAGTAGACCTACTGTACATACTGTTAATTTGATCAATCGCTGAAAGTTTCAAAGCGATCGGTCACTGAGTGTAGCTATGGCATACATTGAAATATTTTATGAGGTGAGGTTACTTGAAGTGACCTGGTGACCTGACCTTGAACGACCTTGACCTGAAATTTTCACAACATGTGTAGAATTTATGTATGATAAGGTGTGCCAAAAAACGGCGGCGCATATTCGTGAAAAACAGGAGGAGGTGTTCAAACACCCCCAGCAGGGCGCGGGTTAACCCGGCACCGCCTGGGCTATTTCCGTACCCACGACAGCCTGGGGGGGGGGGGTCGGATCCGACCCCCCCCCCCTGTTATCTCGAGAACCAATGGTCGCATCGAGCCCCGCGAGGCGGCGTTCGAAAGGTCTCTACGAGACCTTCCCAAAGCACTCTTAAGATTTTAAGATTGAGGTCAACTTTCGGGTCAAGGTCAGGTCAAAGGTCAAATTCTGGGGTTTTACATGATTAGGCTTACGGACAGCGGAATCGATAGCTGCTGCTCGAAACTCACCAAAAATGACCTCAAAGGCCTAGTGAAGGTACCATGTAAGTATAGAGGTCATACTAAGTACGGGTCAAGGTCAGGTCAGGTCACGAAAGGTCACGGTTTTCACTTTCTGCTACATGGGCGTGCAACACATGTTTTATGGCTTATTTTTCACGCCGAATCCGATGGTAATGGTTATATGTGACCCCAATTCACTTTGCTGGTGATAAGTGTGCATTGAAAGCATAAAAAATCGTTTATACTAAACGAGGGCTGAGAAAAAGGGTCATTTTTTCAACTTTTTATTTTTGACATAAAAATGCACTCTTCTAGACGAGCTTTGTCCCAGGAATCTAGTGGTGCCATTTGTTTTCACATGCGATGTTCAGAAGTGCCTCTAATTCACGAAAATGCTAATGACGTCACCATGCCCTATGCATGTTGGAGCTATTTTTTTACAATTTGGGGGTCAAAAATCAAGATAGAAAGTTGAAATTTGGCACATCTAATGTTCTAATAGAGCTCTATAACATATATTCCGGTTTTTGGAAATTCTCAAAATTTTGGATTTTATTAGCTGTTTTCCAAAAAATGTAGTTTTTTGAATTTTTAGGGGTGAAAAACGCATTTTATGGAAAATCCGAGATAGCCATTTTAAAGAACTCGTTGAGCTGCGTCTATTCATGTCCTTAATTTGCAATTTGCTTAAAACCCTGATTTTTGGCGATTTTTAAAACATTTACCACTTTTTGACTAAAAACGCCATGTAGTTACATCACTAAAATCGATATATCTAAAAAAAATTTGAAATTTTTTTCTTAAAAATTACACAGAAGACGTCAAATTGATGGGGGAGAAGGTATGCCAAGTTTCAAGTTGATAGCGTAAGCGGTTCTTGAGTTATTCAAGAAAAACGGAGGGGGGGGGGGGTCGGATCCGACCCCCCCAGGCGGTCGCGGGTTAATGCAGTGCAATACATACATGCATTCTGTCAACTGTCCTACTCAGAAGTGGGCAGGGCAACAGATGGAGATGCGTGCGAGCTCTTGCGCCGATTGACATCGCAGCCGCACACACTTCTGACATTGACATTGGCATTGACATTGACAATGACATTCTGACTGACATACGTGGCGCCGCCGCGCGCCACGGTAGCTGTAGCCTACCACAGGCCCTCGTTGCCCTGGACATATTCATCTCGGCAGATGTGGCATGTGTTATGGTGGTATGGGGATTTCGCCGCGCCCTCAGACGAGCCGTGGGTAAGATTTCTGTTGGCGCCAGTCCCCTTGAGACCAGGGATGCGGACTGCGGAGCCGTGACAATTTCAGACGGCTCCGGCTCCGGCTCCGGATAAAAAATCGGCTCCAGCTCCGGCTCCGGGTGAAATGTCATGGCGGCTCCGGCTCCGGCTCCGAGTAAAATGGTGGTCCGGCTCCGGCTCCGACTCAGTACATCCCCTATGCGCAGGGATGCAGAGCCGTGAAAATTTCAGACAGCTCCGGCTCCGGCTCCGGCTTCGGAGAAAAAATCGGCTCCGGTTCCGGCTCCGGCTCCGGGTGAAATGTCATGGCGGCTCCAGCTCCGGCTCCCGGCAAAATGTGCCGGCTCCGGCGGCTCCGGCTCCGCACTCTGCTTGAGACCCTAATTTTTCGCGATTATTTTTAAATGGATGGAAGAATTTCAACCATATCTAGGAAATAGCCGTTTCAAGACCTACCGCAACTTTTTCTTCCAGTAGATTTCGTTGTCACTTAAATATTTGTGGCACTTGTCATTGACTCGTAATGTTAACTGTTTTTCCATCCTGGATGGAGTCTTTCATACGTCATGACATTAGGCTCCGCCCACGACTGCGGCATTGACCCGTGCCCATCCGCGACCTCTGTACAAACGACACCCCTGCCATCTGCAAAGGGCTTTGAATTTCGCTGATGCTTCACGTGCTATGAATTAATTGTAGCACACGGTCAACTAAATGTTAGGCTAGACAGTGCAGATATAGGACCACCAAATCCTCAATCTACTATTCAGTATTCACACACGCTTCGAACAAACGATTCCTATCAAAATAGCTAAATTTTTTTTTTTTTTTTTTGATAGGTATCTAACTATTTGGTGGAATACGACCATAGCCCTATGAAGTGAAATGAAGGCAATTAATTAAAGGGACCCTCCCACCTTAACATTAGTTTTGAGTTGAGATAGCCAAGTTTGCGGCCAGGCTCAGAAACCACCATTTATCCTGGTCGCAACCAGGGTTTCGGAGTCGGAGTCGGAGTCGGAGTCGGAGTCGGAGTCGCCCGGAGTCGTGGCAAGCAGCCAGGAGTCGGAGTCGGAGTCGGAGTCGGTCCAGCTGCCTCGACTCCGACTCCGGAAAATTAACTGAAGTCTAAAATCCGTGCCATCACTTTGAAGTTGTGTTTAGCCAGTTGCCCCGCGGCAGAATTCACTTTCAGTGATTACAAATAAGGTTTTTTTTTCACACATCTTGTTTTTGTTCTGCTTAACAAACATTGGATCTTTTAAGTTTCAAGTTATGTCATAATTTAGAAGCAAGCATTTTGTATTCCCGTTATAACTTCTACTATCCAGTGTCAAAGACAACATATATGTACGTTTTTCTTTTATCGCTCCGAAAAGTGCCTATTACAAACACAGATCACCGACATGATGGCGATGCTCGTGGTCATGATACGGCCACACTCGTGCTTCTCGGCGGGTTTTCAAGCTGGCCACTGGCTGCTGGTCTCTTGTGGATTAAGCTGCGTCCACGTGGGAGAAATGGGAGAAATGATGACCGCATGAACGAAACTGGAATGTGGTAGCAACCTCCCCTTGAACGTATAGATCTAGCACGGGTCGTCATATCACGCGGACTTTTGGCAGTCACCATTGCCCTTTGTAGCAAACCCGGAGTCGGAGTCGGAGTCGGAGTCGGAGTCGGTCAGGAGCCCGGAGTCGGAGTCGGAGTCGGAGTCGGAACTGCACTACCTCGACTCCGAAACCCTGGTCGCAACCCCCGCAGCTTTATGGTGTTCAAGAAATTTCTTCCCTTTACTTGCAGGGTGGGACCAGCGTGGTCCCTATCTCTTAACCATTACGGGAATCTGATGACGTCATCAGGCTTTCGAACGTCCGTTAAATGTTTGACTAAAACGTTTTGTAGCACGCGGTGGTATATGCTGCTTTGCGCGCAACAAATGCCGCACTTTCAAATAAAGTCGCTAGGAACAGCGGAGATCCCAAAAAGTAAACAAAAGTAAAAGTCTAATATCTTGAAAACCGGTGAATATTTTTCGATGAAATTTGGTAGATATTCGTTTTTGCTCTTTCTGAACCGAGCGACATCACTTTCATGCCAATTCATTAACTTTTTTGAAGGTGGGAGGGTCCCTTTAATTATAGCGATGGCCGATACTGATATAGGTGCATTGCGATGTACCTATCCGACATCCCGTGAATCACCTTTTTGCTTCCCGACAAACTTTTTGCTTCATGCATTCTGCTCATCAGTGGCCATATTTTCTTGGCATAAGCGAATCGTTTCTTTTAACAAGTAGCATCTATGAACTGAATACAAATTTATTGTCGTTCTTATTTCAAAACTTGAAATCAATAAATGCCAACATATTAGATACGATAGATATGATAAGATGTCCTTGGCACATAGGCGCATTATCTGCAACGCCAAAGGCTTTAAATAGGTACAATTTAATATTTTCTAACTTTATGTCACATGCCATATGACCGTCATTGCAGCCTATACAAACTAAAGAGAATAAATATCAGCGAACGATCGCATTGAATATGCAACGCGCATTACGCACTGCTGGCTCCTCCGTGGCTCTTTGGGCACTGTCAGGCAAGACGTTACGCAAAACTCCGCCGGCTTTCGGCACCGCTCGACCGTCCCCGCTCCCCGCCACAGCGCGAGTGACCGCGCGCCGGCCCAAAACCAAGGCCCTAAAACATACCCAAAACCGCCGCAGGCCAAGGCCATAGAGGCGGGGCTTAGCTGTGACGTCACAACGTATCAAAGTCTGACTAGACCTCTACACACCGGATGAAAATCTTGCTCGAAATTTAGCATTACGAGTCAATGAGAAGTGCCTGAAAATTGAAATATTGAAATAGCGACAAACTATCTAAATTGTAGAAGTTTCGGCAGGTCTTGAAAAGGCCATTTCTTGAATTTGGTTGAAATTCTTCCACGCATTCAAAAATAATCGCGAAAAATTAGGGTCTCAAGGGGTCTGGCGCAAACAGTAGGTCGTTCATTAAGTAATGATCAATTGGGCATAACTTTTGTTTTACTGACGATAACCCATTCAAGCTTTCACATATTTGTGAAACACTATTTATCAGCCGATCTCAGCCCCCAAACCCGTCACCACCCGCCTGCACGCACTTCTCCCAGCGCTCAACCCAACGCCTGAACCCTGCCCGGAAAAGCACGCTCTCGGTCTTCTTCACCCACTCCCTGGCAGCACGCTTGACGTCGTCATCGGTCTTGAAGTGATAGCCACGAAGTTCATCCTTCAGAGGAACAAATACGTGAAATTCAGAGGGAGCGAGGTCTGGCCGCTGTAAGGCGGCTGCGCGGCATGATATTCCAGCCCATGTCGGCAATTTTCTGGGCAGTAATATGGGCTGTATGCGGCCAGGCGTTGTCATGATGCAGAGTGATATTCGTGACGTCCAGGCCAGGACGCTTCTTCATGATAGTTTGCTTCAGCCTTTTCAGCACCTTGACGTAACGTTCATGATTAATTATCTGCCCAGACTCAAGAAAATCCACAATGAGGACACTATCTTGATCGCAGAAAATGGTCACCATAATCTTCCTAGGAGAAGAGACAGTTTTCACCTTCTTTGGTGCTGGTGATCCTGGGGGTGTCCATTCCATGGACTGACGCCTAGTTTCTGGCTGGTAATGGTGAATTCAGGACTGGACTCATCGCCGGTCACTTTGTGAACTTCGTGGCTATCACTTCAAGACCGATGACGACGTCAAGCGTGCTGCCAGGGAGTGGGTGAAGAAGACCGAGCGCGCGTGCTTTTCCGGGTAGGGTTCAGGCGTTGGGTTGAGCGCTGGGAGAAGTGCGTGCAGGCGGGTGGTGACGGGTTTGGGGGCTGAGATCGGCTGATAAATAGTGTTTCACAAACATGTGAAAGCTTGAATGATTTATCGTCAGTAATACAAAAGTTATGCCCAATTGATCATTACTTATTGAACGACCTTATAAGATATACATGACGCGTCCCTCGCACACATCTGGTCGGGGAGAAAGCGTCACAATAAACTGGGGCTACTTGCTTAGGCAGGTCAACTGGCGAAGCTGGCGTGTGCGCCGTCCCCTCGACTTGAGCGGGCGAGTCCACCGTTGCTGGAACGCTGGTATATCCTACGTCCTTGTAGCCCGGGTGGTTGATGTGCAGCATTACACTTGCACCGGTGCTGATCTCCAGATCCTTTGCCTGATGGCATATTAAATAACACAATGATAGGTGTTATAGATTATAAGGATACTTTTCATATAATGGTAGCACGAGCAATGTCAATCATAACAATAGTCAACCAGCATGACGATATATGTAGCTGCGGCACGTCCTATGCAAAACCTACTATTTCTACTATAATAATTATATTTGAGGTCTACACTATATTTGCGGTGGCTGCGTCTGTCTGTAACCGAGGTCCTGACATGGCGACCTTTAACCCGCGCCCCGTAGGGCTACCGGCGGACCCTACCACCCGTAGGGGGGGGGGGCCGTATCGGCCCCCCCCTAAGATCTCGGAAAGTTACCGGCCGATTTTCAAAATTCAAACGGCGTTCGATAGCCCCACCCGGGAACTACCTTGTGACCAAATTTCATTGACCTAGGTCAAACCGATGACGTCACAGGTCAGGTCAAAGGTCAGATTTTCACCGTTCACAGGCAATTCAAGAAATGTGCTGTGAAAGCGAGTAAATTGGTAATTTATTGAAAACCATCGATGGTACATTGTTCGTCAAACACATACTTTGCTATCTGAGGTCACTGATACCAGGTCAGGTCACAGCGAGGTCAGGTCACCGGGGTCACAATATGAATGTGTCGTGTGATACATGTTTTATGGTCCATTTTACATGACAAACGCGATTATGTGGGTTAGGCAGCCTTTGGGGCCAGCCTAGGTCACGTTTTTGTGAAGGTCAGGTCAAGGTCAGGTCAAATTAGGTCAAATTTCAAAGTTGATATTTTTGCATAAAATGGGTATCGATTCGATGCAGCTCGTCACGGGGAGTCTAATGGTGGTCTTCGTTTTGCTCTACGAGTTCTAGAATTGCCAAAAATTGAAATTGAAAATTTGACGTCATCATTTTTGAACAGTTTTTTTCGCTATAACTTGGCCAAAAAACGAGGTATCGATCTGAAATTTGGTATGTAGATAGAAGACGGTAGGCACTATCACATATATTCCGGTTTTTTCGAAACTCAAAAAACTTTTTTGATTTTTTGGCGAATATATCCAAAAAAAATGCTTTTTTGATTTATGGGGGTCAAAACTCAAAAATTTCAAAAATTCGAGATAGCAGTTTTGTAGCCCTGTCAATTCTACACCTTTTATGTGATCATTTTTCTGTATCTTCAAAGCTGTAGTCCTGACAGGTCTTCTCGCGAAAGTCTTTTTTCGGTCAAAAATGACAGAACATGACGTCACTCTGACGTCATTTGTGGCCAACCTATCATAGCCTCTGGAAAAATTTTTGGTCATTATGTGTAAAATTGATGCCCGGAGGGGTCCTGAAAGTTTGGTGGCGATATCTCCAGCCGTTTAGGAGATATCGACCGAAAAGGACAGGGGGGGGCCGTTTCGGCCCCCCCCCCCTACGGGGCGCGGGTTAACCTTCGCCCGAGTGGGTGGGGGTGGGGGCTTGGCGCCACACCTGCCAGTTTTTTTTTTTGCGTGTGTAAAGAAAACCGCGGCGGCGACGAAACTTGGTATAGCTTATCATCCATCAATTTCACATCGTGTGTGAAACTTTTGCCCCCAGGTCACGTAAGGTCAGGTCACCACGTCAAGTTAAGTAGCCATGCCTCTAAAAAAAATGTGATTCTGTCATTCTTACAGTTTACAGCCCGGAAGTTTGAAACTCGGGATTTTGCGTGAGGAAATCAGTATGAACAATTCGTATATCTCGGGATTTTCATATCGGTGACCTAATGTTAGGTCAATTTTGCGACCTCTCCATTAACCCTATTCCTGGCGGGCTCCGCCGGGACAAGAAACTGGCGGGGGGGGGGGCCGATTCGGCCCCCCCCTGAGATCTCGAGAACGAAGCAAGATAGCGACAAGCGGTAAACGGCATCGGATACGCATGGACAAGGTCTACAATTTTTACTAAGGTCATTTTCAGGTCAGGTCAAAGATGACGTCACAGGGGTCGAAAAAGTCAAAATGGCGGCGCTAGATATGGAGAGAGTTTTTCTCGAATAACGGCGCTAGATATGGAGAGTTTTTCTCGAATAACTTTCGAATTAGTCAAGATAGGAACAAACTAAGGGCATCATCGTGATCCTCTCGTCAATCCGCATCGAATGATATATATGTTGACCTCGAAAGGTCAAGGTCAAAGGTTGACCTCAGGTCACGTGACCTCGAGGTCATCATGCATATCATTCGATGCGTCTTGACGAGCTGAACACAATGAGACCATCCACGCGTCTGTATCTTGTTCCTGTACGGAGTTATTGGCCAAAAACCTTTGGTGACCTTTGATGACGTCACATGACCTCACAGCTGCCCAACAGCAAAACAGACCTCAAGGTAGTGAAGGTTGATCGTATATGAAGTCATATATGGTATATGGGGCCATTCCGACCCGTTTTAGTGGTAAAAACAGGGAGTTGATTTTTCCCCCATTGACTTATAATGGGGAGGTCGCGAAACTGACCTGACCTTAGGTCACCGATATCAAATTTCCGAGATATACAAATTGCACATACTGGTACCCTAACTAAAGCCTGAAGAGAAGAAACTGATCGGTCAAAAACTCTAGCTCTGGCGTGATTGCAAACTTTTCTGAGGTAGGGTCACCAAACCGCCTCTGGTGACCTGACCTGAGGTCAGATCAACTCAAAATTTTCAGACATGTTGCGTAGAAGCCTTTTAGGAAAAGTCAGAAAATTTGAGCTTCCTAGCTCAACGCGTTTGGGAGAAATAACCAAAAAACCTCAGGGGGGGGGGCTCCTGAGGCCCCCCCCCCCCCCCCCGCCAGGAATAGGGTTAAAAGTCAATGGGATAAAATTGAAACGCTCTTTGTTTGACCGAAAACACCCTCAAACATCGTAACATAGGTAAACATGGCACATTGAATCGAAAAATTGCACTGGTGGCGGCCTATTGTAGGTATGCCCTTGAGGTCATCTCAGGTCATGAAACGTCTCAAACAGCTTTTGGACGATAACTTTCGATAGAAACATGCTAGAGCGCTGAAAACACCATGAATGTGTTCAGTTCAGCAATACGAATCGAATGACATGCAACATGACCTTTTCCGTGACAAACTTTCAAGTTGACCTCTTCAGGTCATCTTATAGTTCATTCGACGCGTCTCGACGAGACAAACATGATGCCGGTAAAATCAGCGTCATACAAGCTTGGGGTCAAAAGTTATGGTACGAATTCCGCAAGAACGTCCAATTTTGATAGCTTTTGCCCTCTGGAGGCTAAACCATTAACCTAAGGTCAGATCTGAGAAGATTATCCAGAAAGGCCTTTAAAAGAACTATCGAATGCGCTTGTCCGCAGCGCTGTAGGTCTATCGGTTCCCGACTTATGCACCGATTTGTGAAAAGTTGTCAAAATCGGGTACCAAAAATCGTGAAAATTTTATCTTTGGTGACCGCCAGTAACCTCAGCAATGACCTGATCAAAAATGAACTAGATGATTTTGAAAGATCTTGTAGCGAGCTATACTCGTATATTGCTTTTTATCGCGTCTTTCTAGCTTTCTTACTTTCCGAGATAATCTGGTGTGGCCAAAAAGCCCCCCCCCCCACACACACACACACCCGGGCGTGGGTTAACGCAGGCTACAGGCCAGCCCGTTGCGTCTAGCGCGGTGAAATGTGCATTGTGCACGACTTTTAGACCAAGGATGCGCAACGTGCCTTTGACGGGTCTGAGCTAGACCTGAGCTAGATTATCATTAGTTATGCTTCAGTGTCTTGCTAGCAACAAACATTCGATTTGCAGATATAACAAATGATGCAAAGTGATATCATAACTCACCTTTGCTATCAGGGTTCGCGTTGTTTTTAAATACTTTGAGCGACGATGATGCTGATTTCTTAGGAAATGTGACACGTGTCGGCCTGGCCTTTTGCCACCACGCTTGACTTCTCTTTTCATCTCTGAAGCTGCAGATCCCTGGTCCGCACCGGCAAACTCGATCACTTCCTGGACGTCGATAGGACTTCCGTCCTCCTCCACGAACTCCATCTTTGTAGGGAAAAGAGGCGAAATGTCAGATGTTTAGGGATCAGATGATGAGTTGAGCAAATACAAGTTTAATAAAGGGATTATCGGGGTTTTGGAAATATGAGATTGGCTTGTTTTCGCTGTTGCTGGATTCCTCAGGCTCTGTTGATTCCAAATGGTATGCATAAAAGCATGGGCGTAGGAACGGCTGGAACATTGTAGGTGCATGGGTGCAGAAATCCAGCCACGGCCGGTGAAGCGAAGGGGGTAGGGAGCGGCACCCGAGCAGAGGCTCATTGGGAGCTTAACCCGCGCACCGACGGGGGTCTGCGCCAACTTAGTACCGACGAGGGGGGCGGATGACCGCCCCCCCCCCCCCTGAGATCTCGAGAACGAAGCAAGATAGCGACAAGCGGTAAACGGCATCGGATACGCACGGTCAAGATCTACAATTTTTACTAAGGTCATTTTCAGGTCAGGTCAAAGATGACGTCACAGGGGTCGAAAAAGTCAAAATGGCGGCGCTAAATATGGAGAGAGTTTTTCTCGAATAACTTTCGAATTAGTCAAGATAGGAACAAACTAAGGGCATCATCGTGATCCTCTCGTCCATCCGCATCGAATGATATATATGTTGACCTCGAAAGGTCAAGGTCAAAGGTTGACCTCAGGTCACGTGACCTCGAGGTCATCATGTATATCATTCGATGCGTCTTGACGAGCTGAACACAATGAGACCATCCACGCGTCTGTATCTTGTTCCTGTACGGAGTTATTGGCCAAAAACCTTTGGTGACCTTTGATGACGTCACATGACCTCACAGCTGCCCAACAGCAAAACAGACCTCAAGGTAGTGAAGGTTGATCGTATATGAAGTCATGTATGGTATATGGGGCCATTCCGACCCGTTTTAGTGGTAAAAACAGGGAGTTGATTTTTCCCCCATTGACTTATAATGGGGAGGTCGCGAAATTGACCTGACCTTAGGTCACCGATATCAAAATTCCGAGATATACAAATTGTAGCTACTAATGACCTAATAACATCCTGCGACTTTCAAAGGCCTCCGACATCTACTGTAGCTCTGGCACGGTGACAAAGTTGCAAAAAAGTGACTTGAGGTTGGGTCATTCAAAGTGACCTGGTGACCTGACCTTGAAAGGTAGGAGGTTCAAACTTGCACACCATGTGTAAAATTGATAAGGGAATAGTCATATGAAATTTCGCGCCGCGGTTTTCCCGCTATTTGCGAAAAACCTCAGGGGGGGGGCGGATATCCGCCCCCCCCGTCGGTGCGCGGGTTAAACCAGCTCCGGGCCGGTGCTCTGAGATTCCGTGCCGGGCCGGGGGGGGGGGTGTCTGAACACCCCCCTTCTAACTCGGCTCCTGGGCCATGAAGCGACACGCGGTAAGCGGCAATCGTAAGAGCGCCAAAAATAATGAGGAAATTACTTCAGTCACCTTTTTGGTCAGGTCAAAGGTCAGGTCACCAGAGGTCATTGAAGGCACAATTTCGCCGATTTTCATGTCGAATGTCGACAATTTTCAAAATGCCAACGCATAACTCGGGAACCAACAGAGCTACAGCGCCAGCCACGGAAAAGCGCATTCGATAGCCCTATTAGCGCCCTTTCTGAGTAATTCTATCAGATTTGACCTAGCGCCAACGGTTTTGCCTGCAGGTGGCAAAACTGCCAAAATAGCCGATTTGTTCGGAAACAGTTTTTCTGCAATAACTTTTGACTCAAGCTTTGCACGAGTTTACTTTTACCGTAATCGTGTTCCTCTTGTCAAAGCGCATCGAATGAACTATAACTTGACCTTGGAAGGTCAACTTGAAAATCTGATCTCAGGTCAAGGTCATGACCTGACCGGAAAGGGGCATGTTGCATATCAGTCGATCCGTATCGTCGAGCTGAACACATCTAAGGCGTTTTCATCACTCTATCATGCTTCTATCAAAAGTTATTCGCGGAAAACTGTTAGATACCATTCGTGACCTGAGATGACCGCAGGGGCATAAACAGGGGGTCACGGACTCACGCATACCCTTTTCGGAAAAAAGTTCACTTTCCTAAAATTAGTTTTTTTGCTATGGAGTTATGTTTTTTCATGCTCAAAATCATCAGCAAAGAAAATAAAAGCTATCTGTTGAAAAATTATGTATCTTAATTTAGGAAAAAACTATATTCTATAAAAAGTATTGTTTAACACAGAAGCTTATTACATTTTGAACAATCATATTGCGTAGTAAAAACCCATTGGTTGCAAGCAGCATGCTGATTGGCTGACGCCAAGCTGAGACTAAGGTGGCTGCATTCTGAGTATTTCTTCTAAGTCACCCTTTTCGGAACGAGAAATGGAATATCTTCGTCTAGGGTGATCGTTGGGCGGTAAAAGCTTCTGATTTGTGCTAGTCTCAGCTCAAGCTAAAAAAACTGCTATTCCAGTTCAAAACCCCATGTTAAAAGTGTACTATTTCCTTTAAGAACATTGGCATAAGAATGGCTGACACATTGTGGGTGCGCCGTGCAGACTGGAAAACATCCATACGCTACGCCGGACGCCCGCGAGACCCTCTTGCGCCGAAATTCGACGCAAGCGATTTTGCGCCGAAATTTCTGCGTCATTTGCGCCAAAAGTTAGGTGCCTATTTTTTGCAAAAAATAAGCCCTTTTCGTATAAAGCACCTGTGTACGTCTATTGATCAAGGCTATATGAACCAGACAGTGTTTCGGGGCCTTGTACGTACACTCTCCCATGTTTGAGCGTCCTAATGAGTTATTGATTTCCACTGAAACCCAATGCCTCAATACTCTTAGCGCACTCTAGATTCATGCCGTGAAACAAAGCCGGAGCTGTAAGTTCCGGGGCCACAAATATCGGCGGAGCAGTGTGTTCGAGGCTGGCGGGAGCCAGCGAGGGCCGGGCAGCGGAGCAGCACATGCTCCGGCACATCAGCCTCTTCTCGGCTCATGGTGCAGAGCGCCGCTGGGCACCGCTTGTCTGGGCACTGCTGGCACGCGGCGGAGTGGAGACAGCCGATTCGGTGCCGTATTGGAGCGAGCGGCCCCGGTGGCCCGCCCTCATCTGGTGCACCGAAATGGCATCCTCTCGGTCCTCTCCGGGGATAGGGGGCGGTGGCGTGATCCCGAGGAGTGGCCTGAATAGTGATTCTGAGCAGTTGTCGCGTCACTGATGCGAGGCCGCACAATGAACCGCCCTGGTCAGCGATCGGGCGTTTGAGGGCAGGGCGGCCGCCTGTTTTGCCAGGTCGTCCACGATCTCATTCTCCTCGATACTGCAGTGGGCAGGAACCCGCTGTTATTGCTTAACGACGCTTGGCGACGTTCAACAAGGTCTTTCATACCTATCTCTATGCCGAAGGTTGAGGCCTCACCTGAGCGGCCGCTCCTCCGCTGAGTAGACAGACAGACCTTTATTCGGAACCTCCATAAAATGGGTTTGTGGTTTCCACGTCATATACAGGCGAGATAATAGAACCTAAAATATCAAGCTAAAACCACGTAGCAAAGATAGAGGCGCATTAAAAATCATTCCATTACTTGCTAGCGCGAAATAGGAAGCCACGGCGGGCAAACTCTGGCCTTACACGAGGCAAAGTCAAACGCCCATTCTCGGTCGCACGAGTACTTCTGGAAGACTCGTCAGATCTCTAAGGACCAGCTTATTACGCCAGATCTCAGGGGCGTTAGCTAAGGTCATCAGATGTCGTACAATAGTGAGATCATTGTCACAAATCAGGTCGTACACACACTTCCATGCTAGCTCCTGCAGTGCTGGGGTTACATGTTCGCGCCGGCTCAGACCGCACCCTATGCGCACACCAAAATTGATTATTTTCTGGAAGCGCTTTTCTGGGTAACATTGCAGCTACCTGTGTGGGATGCGCTTCATGGATTTCGGGTACTCTGTTGCACAACCAAGCAAGACTGATCAATATCAGGTTGCAGCGCTGGACGATGGCGGATGGATGTTTTCCTCAGGGCGCCTCGCCAGTTCGAGCACGAGACGACCGGGGCAGGGACGCCTTGTCCCAAAACCTCTCCAGAGCCGCCCGCAGGGCGACCGGGGCAGGGATGTCTTGTCCCAAAACCACTCCAGAGCCGCCCGCAGGGTGAATCTGCTGCTGGATTGACCAGCGTACCGCATAAATTCAGTGACTGTCTTTTGCCAAAAATTATGGGTATTAGTAAGTGACCGCCATGCGCCAAAAAATTTGTCTGCCACCATGTGCTGAATTCAGCGCATGCGAAGTTACGCCAGATGTGCGCTTAAATTATTGGCGGATCCCACCACTACGCCGGATATATTCGGCATAACGTGTATTTTTTCCAGTCTGGCGTGCGTGGGTGCAGAAATCCAGAGCCCAGGCCGGTGAAGCAGGGAAGGGGTTGGGGAGCAACACTTTGGGAAAACATTTTGCATAAGTATCTCAATTTCTGACACATCTTGACCTCATTATCTCACATTGACATGATCTCACAGTCCACAGATTGATCATTGAGGTCCTTCTCACCGTCTTGGTCTGTGGCTGTGCCTCACACTTGGTCTCGATGGTCGTCGGACAGAAAATGGTATGATTCATATTTTAAAATTACTGAATATCCAAAATTGAAATGAGTGACACAGAAAAGCTCCGCATGGGGCAGTGCACATTATATCCAGGGTATCATCGGTATCATTATATCAACTTATGCCCACCCAGTGCTGCCAGATGGGGAAGGCTGTAATCCTCTATATCAGTTACAAAAATCCTCCAGATTCCTCCAAATCCTATTGGTAGATATAGAAAGGCGGTCTTGGACGCTGCGGGGGGCTATACCCCCAAAAAAGTTTCACCAAATACTAAAAACCCATCGGATTTCGAATCTTTTCGCACTGCTGTGCAGTTTAAAAGATACTTTTCTTATAAAAGTTGTTGAGTTTTCGTTTTATCTTAAAAAAAACGAAAATTTTCGTCGATTTCAGGCGCTGCAGGGGGGCCGGGGGCATTTGCCCCAAATGTCCCCCTTAGATCCGCCAGTAGTTTGGTACCCTCGTAAATATAGCTACAGACTGAGACATTCTGCAGTCTCACGGTGATAAAGGACGTGATATATCCTAACGGGTAGGGTGACGCTGGGCAGGAAAATGCCTTTTTAGTCTTGAATGTGTTATATTTTTCCATGAAATTGAATATAATAATCGGGCGACAAATCCTCCAGATTTTCCTCCAGAATCAAAAATCCTCCAAAAGCGAAATTTGTCCGCAAATAGAGTTCAAAATCCTCCAGATTTGCGGAAATCCTCCAAATCTGGCAGCACTGCACACAAAAGGGGACGACGGTGAAAACAGGGCGCCTGGGGCGATTTGATCAAGGTTCGTGAAAATTACACGTGACGTTTAGCATGTAGAAGGCCCACAAAGGGGGAGAAGCTCCAATTGTCACGTGACTAATATGCCCTCCGGCTCCCTGTTTTCACCGGCGTCCCACAAAAGGCCGCTAGCCCCTTGGCCCTGGTGACGTCAACGACATTTCTTATATTGAGAATTTCGGCTATAAGGAAAATATTTTACAGACACAAATTTGTATTTTATTAAGAAAAATGATTTTTTTTATTCAATCATGAAAATTATATTATTTAATTAAAAACTTCAATCCTTTGAAGTGTTTGTCCCAACCTTTGCTATACCTTTGGTCACGTGACTGCCATGATTTACTCTGCGTTTTGCAATGTTATGACTTGAACAGAAATAAGTACTGCTACAAGTGCATTATTAATGACGTTTTAGGCAGCAATCGTGTAAATATATCCTGACATTATATATAATCTGCTGAAAAGAAGTCACGTGATGCTACCAGATTGTGCTCCGACAGCATCTTCTTGAACTTCGATTTTGAGTACTTTGTACCTTCATTGAGGCCTAATAACGGACGTTTTTAGTTATGAAATGAAGCATTGAATCTAATGAGTGCAAAATTTAATCATTTTTTGCACTTTCAGGCCGGGCTATCCCGGCCAAATGGAATACGGAGGGAGAGAACTTTGAGCATGAAATTTTGGCATAAACTTCAGATATGGTAGCACTAGTGGTGAACGCAAACGAGACGATTACAAAGCAATGTTGCAAACGTGGCGCAAGTGCATTCTCTCGCTTCCTATTGTTTTTGATGAGTCTGGATAAATATTGCGGTTGTTTGCCGGTGCTTTGTCTGAAATTTAACAAGACTGAGCATATTTTCAGTCATCATATTAGGGCATCGAGATGGCCCGCAGGTATGACTCAAGAACCACCATATTCTCTCCAGAAGGGAGACTGTATCAAGTTGAATATGCAATGGAAGCCATCGGCCACGCCGGTACATGCTTGGGAATCAGAACCCCTGATGGAATAGTTCTAGCAGCTGAGAAGCGTAACATGAATAAGCTTCTTGATGAGGTTGACTTCTCAGAGAAAATCTATAAACTCCATGAGAACATGGCATGCAGTGTTGCTGGCATCACCTCAGATGCAAATGTTTTGACGAACGAGCTGCGCCTGATCTCGCAGAGGTATCTTCTTCAATATGGAGAGCCAATTCCTTGTGAGCAGTTGGTCACTATGCTCTGTGATCTCAAGCAGGCATACACCCAGTTTGGAGGGAAAAGGCCATTTGGTGTGTCCATCCTGTACATTGGTTGGGACAAGCACTATGGATATCAGCTGTACCAGTCTGACCCGAGTGGAAACTACAGTGGATGGAAGGCGACATGCATTGGAAGTAACAGTGCTGCTGCAGTTTCTATCCTCAAACAGGATTACAAGGAAGACATGGAGATAAAAGCTGCAATCATGCTGGCCATGAAGGTGATGAGCAAAACTCTGGATGTCACCAAGCTGGCTGCTGACAAGATCGAGCTCGCTGTTCTGTCTCGGGGGCAGGGCAAGACCAGTCTGAGGATCCTGCCAGAGAAAGAGGTGACAGGGTACATCACCCTACATGAAAAGGAGGAGGCAAAGGCAGAAGAGGAGAAGAAGAAGGAGAAGGATGGTAAAGCATCTTCATCAAAGTGAGTGGCCTGAGGTGTCAAAAGAACAATGACTGAAGCTTTTGACCTGTGTTGGAGATCATACATTCACAGGATTACTTGTCATGTCCAATACTGCGAAATACACTTGGATTGTGGTCTGTTATTTGTGAATCAAATTCCAACTATGTAGGTTGCAGGTAGTGCCTAGCTACTAATCCATGCAGTCACAAGCCAAGGTCATCCACACATGCCCACTATTTCAAAATTTAATGTTAAAACTTTTTTTTCAAGGTTCTGCTCTCCCCCCCCCAGCATGTGTATTTAAATAAGTGACTACTGACTAGTTTGTCCAACTGACTTAAAACACATCACTTATGTTTGTTTTTCAGGCATGCTTACATATGACATACTTGAAGGACTGACTATCCATCAGACCTATCTTTATAGATCATTTTCTGTTACAGCAGATCAAGGAATTAAAATCTAAGGGTAGGTAGTTATCACTTTGCTGAAATATCATGGAAATTTAAAAGGCATTAAATGGTTAGCAGTTGATTTTAACAGATGCTAGGCAGTAGGCATAGCATTTTGCTCAGAAACTACCCTCTTTATGATAGTTGATGCTTATGAGAAATCTTGCTAGGCAAGGTTGGAGATGAAAATTTGTCAATGTTTTACTTGCTGTTGTATAGGTAAGCTGTTCCCAATACATGCCTTTTCATAAACTATAGTAATTTTTGATCGCATCATAGCTCTGCATAGTCGAAGCTGTTTTTGAATGCTATGGAAAGCTAGTGGATTGCTAAAAACAACCCATTGGGGAATAAAATAAGACTACTTAAAGTTTTGACTTTTTATTTTGTGCATCTAATATGCCCATCAGGATTCGTGGGCAAAAGTGTGTACCTATCGCAAAAGTACGTTGGACGAAAATGCCTCCCCAAAATCTTTGTTGTACGATTAGGTTCGTAGGCGCTAAAGTACGCAAGGACAAGTACGGATCGCTAGAGGACCCAACATAACCTGACCTGACCTCACTAACTGAACTAAGTAGCACATAAAAATTAAAAAGAGTCCAGTATGTACATCCTCACGAGCTGGATGAGAGCGGCCAAGTGGCCTTCTTTAACTCGAACACCTTGAAGGTAAGGTAAAGTAAGGTAAAAAACTAGCCCAACAAAACCCAGCCCAACCTAATTTAATCTACACTATTTTCCAAACGTACGTAATGCCATAAGTACCTACATTTGCGATATGCACTTTAGTCCTACCCATATTTCCTGACGTACATTTGCCAGAAAAAAAAAACATTTGCGAAACATCCTTTGTCGTCAACCCACCCAGCACAGCGCGAGGCGGACTCGCCGGTACCTGGCAGGCGAGAGGGCGCCGACATTCGTGCATAGATGGCGCTTCTAACTGGGCATAGGCGAAACTATGGAGGATCGCTTTGGCTAATGAGTGGGCAAATCATACAGAGCTGTAGATGAATGTGTTGTCTTGGATCTATACGAGGTCCTGCATGTTCACAACACTATATGCTATCATGTATAGATCTCCACGAGACATTTCCCCACCAAGAACGGTCGCTCATTCGTTCATCAGTTCAGAGATACCCAGCTGTTTAGATTAGACGTTAATGTGTGGATATGCAGGTCGTTGGGCAGATCCATAGACTCCTGTATATGTAGGTGCATAAGTCTATGGTAGATCACATCAACGAAGTTTCCGTCTCACTTTTGCCACCGGTTGGGCTTTCAGCTGTTGGCATGGGGCTCTAACACATATGATACACCAAAAACAATACATGATAACGCTCCACAGGCATACATTGCCGGAACACTAATCATGACGTACTGGTGTCCGCATAGAACTGCGCAATCATGCTTCCAGTGCAATCTCTCGGACTAACTAATAAAACAGATGGTTGTTGCCGCAGGCTTTACAATGTTTGATTTAAACTATCAGAGACCAGAGTAAGAGTACTATGTACACTAGGATGTATTTACTTATCGTATCAGCGAACTGAAACAATTCGAACGTCAGCTGGTGTAAGCGAAGCAAGTCTTGAATAATTGTTTGGCTAGAGACTTTATGCACTGAACGTTAATATTGTTTTATTCGTACCGCGCTTTCATACATCAGCAGAGTGCATGAAACTCAGTGTCGCAAGTCGCACACGTCTTCTATACCGAAACATTGCCCACAAATGGGAAGCTAGGGCTTTGTCGATGAAAATGTTTTATAAAGAGTATGATCCATAACACTTCACTCACATAAACCGCAAACGAATGCCGTTACACCAAACACGGGGTACGCCAAAACAGTATAAACACTGGCGCGGGTAGTGGTGAGATCTAATTTAGACTCCTTCGACTTTCGGCACATTCATCGTATGAGACATAACGTGGCGGAAAAGTGCCCACTTGGCACGGAAACCAACATTGCACATGGGACACTTTTTGGTGCCCAGCTTGGTCACGCAGCCCTTGAGGAACATGTCGAACGCAGTGACCTGCTGGGGGTGCGCGGCGGCGAGGTGCAACTCCAGCCGCCTGGTATCGTCGGCGCGGAACGGGCAGAAGAAGCACCTGTCGACACCGCCGCGCGTCTGGTAGCCGCCGCGGGGCTGGCTGTAGGCCTCCTGCTGCAGGGTCTGCGAGCACCGCTCCGTCAGGAACCGACCCACTGACAGCTGGCTCCAGCCGCCGGACGGAGGCGCCGCCGCCGGCGGACCATCGGCCGTGGCCGCGCGCTCGTCCCGCCGCTCCGTCTTCGTGTCCCTGCCGGTCCTGGCACTGTCATGCGTACCATGGACAGCCCCTGTTTGGGCGCTGTCAGGTTGATTAGCAGTGCCCTTGGCTCTCGTCTGGGCTGCTACCGAAACTTCCATTGGGCTGGGTTTGTCAGGTCGAGCAGTGTCCTTGGCTGCTAAAGGAGCGTTCACTGGATACGTCCTGTGGGCCATGTCAGGTTGACTAGAAGCGTCCTTGGCTCTTATCTGGGCTGCTACCGGAACTTCCGTTGGGTTGGGCTCACGGGTTCTGTCAGGTCGAGAAGTGACCTTGGTTCCTCCAGGAACTTCCGTGGTGCTTTGTCTATGGGTTCTATCAGGTCGAGCAGTGTCCCTTCTTCCTGAATGAACTTCCGTGGTGCTTGGTCTATGGGTTCTGTCAGGTCGAGCAGTGTCCCTTCTTCCTGAAAGAACTTCCGTGGTGCTAGGTCTTTGGGTTCTGTCAGGTCGAGCAGTGTCCCTTCTTCCTACAGAAACTTCCGTGGTGTTAGGTCTATGGGTTCTGTCAGGTCGAGCAGTGTCCTTGGTTCTTACTGGAACTTCCGCAGGGTTGGGCCCATGGGTTCTGTCAGGTCGAGCAGTGTCTTTTGTTCCTACAGAAACTTCCGTGGTACTAGGCCTATGGGTTCTGCCAGGTCGCGCAGTGTCCTTGGCTCCTACAGGAACTTCCGCTGGGTTGGGTCCATGGGTTCTGTCAGGTCGAGAAGTGACCTTGGTTCCTCCAGGAACTTCTGTGGTGCTAGGTCTTTGGGTTCTGTCGGGTCGAGCAGTGTCCTTGGCTGCTATAGGAACAACAGGAACTGGGTCATCTTTTACCTCTGCATCATCCGTGTCATCAACTGACGCGGGGTCCTCGCTCTCCAAGTCCCCTGGATCGTCGACGTCTTCCACCTGCTCGTCGTGCTGCCCCAGGTGGTTCAGGAACTCGTCGTAGCTCACCTCTGCCGAGCACACCGGGCAGAAGTAGGGTGCGCTGCGCGGACCGGCGGTGCCGCGCACCCACAGTGAGTGGCACTCCACCAAGTGGCGGTCCATGTTGGCCAGAAGACGCGTGCCGAACCCGCAGATGGGCATCGGGCACTCGTAGCTCTCCGATCGCTCGCGCACGCAGGCGCCGTTACCGTGTTGGTTGTCCTTGCCGTAGTAGAAGGTGCCGCCACAGTCCTCGCAGATTCGGTTCCGCAGCGGCGCGGTTTTGTGGTACCACTTGATGTGATCTGCGTCGTGCTTGTGGTAGCAGTGGGGGAACGGGCAAAGGGAGCGGCGCGGCGCCGACCGGCCCTTGATGTGCAGCCGCCGCACGTGTGCCGCGAACTCGCTGCGCTCGGCGAAGAAGCTGTCGCACATGGGACAGTCGTAGCGCCTCTGCCGGAGGCAGCGCGCCTGCTCTTCTGGCGGCGGTCCGGCGTTGCATGGGTCGGGGCGAGGCAGCTTGCCCGGCCGGCCGCCGCCGCTGTCCCAGCCCGGACGCTCGACGAAGTGGACGCACATCAGGTGCACCTGCAGGTGCGTCCGAACCTCGGTCGCGTAGAAGCAGAGGTGGCAGCTGTGCGGGAGGTTCTCGCTGCGCCGACGAGCCTCGTCCGTGTGCCAGTATGCGTGCCGACGCACCGCGACCGAAATACCGCGGAAGTTGCACTGTTCGCACGTGGTGATACCGTCGCAATTGTCGCTACGCACCGCCGATGCCGATGCCGCCCGCGACGATGATTCTGGTCTTGTTTGAAGCTTTGCGTCCGTGCTTGGCTGAGGGGTTTCAACACTGGAGCGCGCAGTCCCAGTATTGGAGTCGTTGGTCTTAACGTCAATGGGCTGCCTTTTCGACCCGCTCTCTGATTTGATAGCCTTGCCAATGCGAAGAGCTTTCAGCGCGGCAAGCTTCTTGCGCTTTAGTTCCTCGGCCCGCTTCTGTTCTTGTTCCTTCTCTCTGGCGGAGGCCAGGATTGCCAGCGCGCCGCTGGTTTCGGGCGGTGGCTTAGTGACCGGTCTTTGCTTTCGCACCATAGTTAGGTTCACCGTGATTTTCATTACCTTGTCCAGGATAGTCTCTGAGTACAGCTTCTTCTTCTCGAGTATCAGCCGCACCAGGTTCCTCTTACCCTGTTCGAAGTTGTTCTCAATGGTGGAGAAAATATCTGGACCCCGAATGTGCGGATGTCGCTGGCGAATGTGATTGGGCTGCCACGCGGCGAATTTCTCATCGCAGATCTTGCAGCGGAACAGTGCTGTGGCGCTGTCGTGTCTGTGGTAGTGCAGTGTAGCCTGAGTCAATGTCTCGCTCTTCTTATCGCACACGGGACATGGGAAGCCGTACAGCGCTTGGCGAGCACGACACAGCTCCTTCATTTGGGCATCCTGTGCATCCTCCCGAGTAGTCTTGGCAGCCTTCTGTTCGCTGTACGTCCTAACACGGTTGGTCTGTCTTCCCTCCCGGCCAGTTTTTGTCTCCAACCGGTCAGTTTTTGAACCCTCCCGATCGGTCTTTGCTCCCTCGCCGTCGGTCTTGGTCTTCAGCCCCGGTTGATGCCCAGTTTTCTGTGCCGTCCGGTACTCAGTCCTCTGAGCCGTCTGATGCTCCACCTTCTGAGTTGGCTGCTGCTCCACCCTCTGTGCCGGTTGACGGTTTACGCTCTGTGTCGGCTGGTGTTCAGCCCTCCGTGTCGGCTGGTGCTCTACCTTCTGTGCCGGCTCGTCATCAATAATTGTCACTTCGTCAGAGTCTGAGTCAAGCACAATCGGGGCGGGGATGGAGCGCTGGACGCCGTCGCAGAGCACCTTTTGCGGTCGCGGCGCTGACGCCGAGTCGTCGGCCGCGCGTGACCGTTTTACCGGTGCGGGACGGTCGCTGGGGCCCGGCGCGATCTCTGCCAGGAAGTCGGGGTCGTCACAGTCGGAGGTGTCGGAGTCGCTGGACGCGGCGCACTGCCGGTCGGCCGGGTCGCTGGCTCGGCTGAGGCGGCGCAGTTTCGAGGGAGAGCTGCGTGCCACGGCCACCATTCGTCTCGGCCGGGGACGATTTCGGGACGGCTTCCCGTCAGCCGCTGATGAAGTGTGGGTGACGGCGGACGCTGAGGAAGCCTGCGCGGCAGAGGGCGCCGCTGTTTGTGCGACACCAGGCGCTGATGGTTGCGCGGTGGCCGGCGCGGTCTGAGCTAGTTCGGGGGCTGCGGCCGGCGTCTGGCGGGGCCGAGTGACGGTGACTGTCCGGCGCTTCTCCAACGAGTAGGTAGTCCACTCCGGCAGGTCGTCCTCGCACGAAACCTGGGGACAACGTAACACAAGTTACACGAATAGAATACATATTACATATGCCGTACCATACTGCCTCGTGGACCCTCACTAATGTGAAATGAATGGTAATAGTTTGTGCTGTTGAATTCATGGGTCATCAGCTGCCCATGGATACTCACTGGTTGTCTATTCCGCCTGAAAGTGTGCTGATGCTCACGGCTAATTTCCCTCAGTTACGGAAAACTATCCTCCCGACATTGACCCGTCTTAGTGACGGTGCCGGTGGAGAACTTGGCTGCCCGCTTTCTCGACCCAAACATTGCGTTAGTACGATGATCGGAACGGAGTTGCAGTGTATTTTCATCGAGTCTGTGTATTCCTTACGAATGGATGTGTTTCACTGAACTGCGAACGTATCGAGCACAGGAATGGAAAATAATTCGTCGAAGTATTAATGTAGCGAATGGGATCGCTCCTGATCGACTCTGCGGCTAGCTCACTGGGTCTTTGCAAACGTAATATCTTCGTCACCAGTCACAACACTATTACATCATTGAATTAACAAAACTTTTGGGTGTGGTCGCAGTAGCGGCGGAACACCTTCAATTATGGGGGCGGGCACTGCCGACTTATGGTCCCATTCTTTCCATGCAACGCCCATAAGGCTAATGTTAAAATGTAAAATCAAAGGGGGGCACGGTGCCCCGGTGCCCTCCCCGTTCCGCCGCCTATGTGTGGTCGGGGATATCGCAGTCGGGTCGGGCTAGCACAGAACACCAGATGGGTCGGCGCAGGGCGACTGCCGGGTGGGCGGGTGTGGAACGACCGCCGGGTGGGTGCAGAACTGAGAACGACCGCCGGGTGGGTGCAGAACGACCGAAGGGTGGGTGCAGAAGTGCCTGGGACGCCACGGCCATGACGGCGGTTCGCAACTACCAGCGGTAGCTGCGAACATATCGAGCAACTTCTTCCGCTGGTAGAGAGGGACCGTCAGGGTGGAGCTGGTTCGGCCCATCTCAACACCCAACAACCAGGTCGTTGCAGCCCCCGAGACTTGGCCGCAGGTGAGTGGGATCAGAAATGAATGTGTTTGGTAGAGACTAGAGGAAGTGCTGAGGTTAGCTAGGAAGGAGCGAGACCGAGAGAATGAGAGCGAGAGAGACAGAACGACTGATCTAATCTGATCAGGAGGCAGACGCGAATGATGAATGAATGATGTTCCGGACTCGGTCGAGAGGTAGGTTTTCAGGGGAAATGTGTCTAGTCCTGGCCAGCTGGCACCTACGTAGGCAACGATCTTCTCAGATACTGGTCATTCGGCTGTGGCAAGATCGGGCAGAACATTGGGTGACGCGTCCCGGTCAGTAAATCGCTGGCGGCGGGTGGTGCCCTCGGTTGGCGGACGATATCGCGTCAGATCGTGTCGTAGCAAAGCAGCACGTAGGACGCTCCTGACAAGTCGACCCCTGCCCAGTACCCCGTGATGATTCCCACTTCTATATCCGACATCTGTTCATCATGCGCATGCGTATTCAACGGATGCGATGGCAGTGACCCCTCCCTGATAGTGGCGATGCTGTTAAGGGGAATGTTTAGACCTACCGGGCTAGAATGGTCCTCCCCACCCCCACCTCCTTGTACGGCATTTCCAGAAGCCCTGTCGGTACGCAAACGCGAGAGACAAATTCATCGAAGAGCTGGTCTGTATTTGCGAACAGACAAACATGTACACGGCACCGAGTACAGCAATATCTACACAGCCATCCCTAACTAGTCACATCCATCGAACGAAAGAGCAAATGCCGCCACACGTCAGCCTACCGCGCCTCCATAAAACGCTGCACACACAGGGACACGGGGCGAAGGACAGGGGGAGGGGCACATGCGCAGCCTGTCAGCCACCGACGTCCGACAAACAGCAGCTTCGTTCGCGGCGAGCGGGCGAGCGCGCAACAGCCTTGAGTGGCGCCAGCGGGAGTACTACAAAACAGAACGCCTCAGCTGGCGAGAACCTGAACCAGGAAATACGATCGCCGCCGACACGCAACAGCCCGTGGAACGTGCAGCGTTGCCGAGCGTGCCTCTGTACACCGCGGAGTCATTATGCCGCAACACGTCGCTAGTCCAACTTTGCTCGCTTGAAGAATGAGTCGATGCGGGGCTGGGTCTTGTCCGGCGTCAGCGTTCGCTTTTTGCGCGTGCTGTGCTGACTCTGACTGTGGGCGATGAGCAGCGCTTTGTCCGAGAACCTCGCCGAACACTTCAAACACTCGAATGTCTGCGAACTTTGTACACTGGCAGTAGCAGCGGGGGCGGCCGGCGGGTTGACCGCTGTGGTCCCCGCCGAGCTGGGCCTGTCGGGCGCCGGCGCCGGCCGTTCCCCTTCATCAGACGCGGCGCTGCGGCCGGCGCCGGCCGGCGGCCTCTCGCCCCCGTCCGCCGGTGCGGCAGCCCGGCCCGGCAGCACGTACTGAGACTCGTCGGCCTCATCGTCTGACAGCTGCAGCGGGTCCTCCTCGGCCGGGGAAGCCGTCGGCTGCTCAGAGTCGGAGGCCGCTGTCGGATCTTCAACAGCCGCACCAATTTTCGACCGCTGGCGCTTCCGGTAATGTGCGTACATGTTTTCATCCATGGGTGGACACTGGCTGATCCAGACGTGCTGTTCGGCCCCCACTCGGTCACGGCAGGACGAGTGTGCCACGTGCGGCATCATCAACCAGGTCTCATCGAACTGCCTAGAGCACCCAGGACACACATGTCGCTGGCGCCCACTGGCTAAACGTTGCAAGGTCTGCTTTGCGAACGCAAGATATGCGTAGTAGGCCTCACCGTGCTTATCCATCATGTGCTCCCTCATTTGCTTCCTCTGCCCTCTGATCAGGCAAAAGTGACACCAGAATTGACCAGCCATTGTGCCGGGCCTTCTTTTCGGCGACGTTTTGCGGCGGGCTGGAGCGGAGGCGGCCGGCGGGTTGACCGCTGTGGTCCCCGCCGAGCTGGGCCTGTCGGGCGCCGGCGCCGGCCGTTCCCCTCCCCCATCAGACGCGGCGCTGCGGCCGGCGCCGGCCGGCGGTCTCTCGGCGCCGTCCGCCGGTGCGGCAGCCCGGCCCGGCAGCACGGACCGAGGCTCGTCGGCCTCATCGTCTGACAGCTGCAGCGGGTCCGCCTCGGCCGGGGAAGCCGTCGGCTGCTCAGAGTCGGAGGCCGCTGGCGGATCCTCAACAGCTGCGAAGATCTTCATCCGCCCAGGCCTCTTGTCACCGCCGTACATATTATCCTGAATGGGTGGACACTGGCTGATCCAGACTTGCTGTTCGGCTCCCACCCGGTCACGACAGGACGAGTTTGCCACGTGCGGCATCAGCAGCCAGGTTTTGTCGAAATGTTCGAAGCAGCCAGGACACGAATATCCTCGGCGCCCACCGTGAGTAGTTCGCGTGTTCTGATTGGCGAACGCAAGAAATGCGTGGTAGGCCTCACCGTGCTTTTCGATCATGTGTACCTTCATTTCCCCCCTCTGCCCTCTGATCAGGCAGAAATGACACCAGAACTGGCCAGCCATTGGGCCATGACTATTCATCGGCGGTGTCTTGCGGCGGGCTGGAGCGGGGCGGGTAGCGGGCCTGGCGCCACCACTAGGAGACGCGCCCACACTGCCTGTGCGTGTGCCGGAGTCGGTGGTGCGCAGTTTGATCTTGAGCGGCGCCACGCGCGGCGCCGTCTCGGCCGCCGTGGGGTCTGCGCTGGGGTCGGTGTCGCTCTTCTCCAGCCAGGGCTCGGCCGACGGCCCGAGCTGCTGCCGGCAGGCGGCAGAGCGCACCAGGTGCAGATGAAACGACCACAGACGTTTGTTCTTGAACGGGCAGAATGGACACAAGTATAAGCCGCTCCTGTTGTCGCAAGAGCGGGCGAACTGCATGAAAGCGCCGTGCGCCTGCCGGTGAACGGTGTTCTGGTGGATACGCACTTTGTCCCTGGCGCCGGACATGGGGCAGTAGTGGCACCGGAACACCATTTTCGCGTGGCGAACGGCGGATGTCTGCCTCACCTTCAGAGCCTGGAACCCCGGCACGGTTGGCCGGTTGGCCGGGCCTGCTTTGAAGACGGTGCTTTTGGCGGTCTTCGGCGGCGAACCTGTGAACGGATCTTTTCCCTCCAACTTGAGCTGCCAGTGATGTTCCTCGGTCAGGTGAGCCACCAGATGCTCAAACGTCAGCTGCAGGTCGCACTGGGCCACCGGGCACAGGTAGGGCTCGTCGCGCGGTCCGGGCACGCCGCGCACCGCCACCGAGTGGCATGCGTGCATGTGTATACCGCCCACGGACTTCACCGAGCACGAGCACATCCGATACAGCGGATTCTTAGCCGTTGACCGGTTCACGATCCACTTGTGTGTCCGCACAATGTGCTTGTTGCGACGGTTGTTCGAACGGAACGAGGCGTCGCAGCTGCGGCAGTGCAGCGGTAGAAGCCCTTTGTGAAAGAGAGCGAGGTGCCTGGCCCCGGAAGGCGCGCAGCAGTACTTGACCGGGCACATGGATTCCGGCCGATTCAGTCCCGAGTGGTTAATCAACGCGTGCTCCTCGTACTCGGTGGGGATGTCGAAGAAATCGTCGCAGAACGGGCATGCAATGATGGCGGCCATCGCCTCGGTTACTCCGTCTGCGGGTTTAGCAGTCGCCTTCCTGCGCGGGACGCTTGACGAGCTGCCGGCCACGGCCGGTGTCAGCACCGGCGGCTCGGCGCCTGCTCCGCCCGTCACCTGCATCACTGTGATCGAGTCGAGGAAGTTGCGGTTGTCGATCCGGTTGACGCCGAACGCCTCCTCGCCGTCGGTCTTGATGCGCCACATGTGTGTGGTGCTCAGGTGGTCCACCAGCTCACGGAAAGGGAGCTTCTCCAGGCAGACGGGACAGTCGTACGGCCGAGACCGGGGGCCCGGGTAGCTGCGCACCTGCACAGAGTGGTTGTGCACGAAGTGCATCCACAGCAGCGACTTGTTGGACTCGCACTCGCTGCCCACTGCGTCGCACACGCACTCGGCCCCGTCGCCCACCTGGACACCCAGCTGCATCTGCGACTTGTGACTGATCTCAGCGTGTACGCCGATGGAGCGCTCCGAGCGACCCATCCTGTCGCAGAACGAACACTTGTGCTCCAGCGCGGCGGCGCCCTTGTGGAAGGTGGCGATGTGTTTCTCGGTGGTGGCCGGCGAGGACATGTTGTAGCAGTAGCGGAACGTGCACGTGCTGTCCGTGATGCCGTTGGAGCCCGAGTGCGCCAGCCGCATGTGGCGCATGTAGCGGTTGAGTGCCAGGAAGAACGCGTCGCAGAAGGGGCAGTCGAGTCGGGCGGGGTCGTCGATCAGCTCGCTGATGCGGTGCCGGCCGGAGAAGGCGCGAGCTGCGTCCAGCTGAGGGACCAGCGCCGGCGGCCGGGGGTTGGCCGGCGGCAGGGCGGTCACCGACACAGAGCGCGGCAGAGACGCCACTGCTCGGGAGGCAGCCGCTGGCGACGACACCGAGTCCAGCGGCGGCAGCAGCCCGCGGCTCCTGTACACCTTGGCGTTGACCTTGGCCAGGTCCGTGCCGCTCTCCTTGAGGCGCCAGGAGTGGTCTGCGGTGAGGTGCGCCTTGAGCTCCTCGTATCTCATGCTCACGCCACACTCGAAGCACCAATAGGGCTGCGGCCTCGGCCCGGGCGGCGACCGGTACGAAGGGAAATGGTGCGTGCACAGGTGCTCGAGCGACGAGCGAGTCTTGCTCAGGTCGCAGCTGCATACCGCCTTCCCCATTAGAGTCCGCACGGGATTAGTGACACTGTGCATCTTCTTCATGTGCTCCCGCAGATAGCCTTTGGATGTGAATACACCATCGCACTTACGGCACCCCACTGTGCGCTTGGTCAGGTTCTTGTGGTAGACATGGGTGTGGCGACGATCATTTGCCAAGTAACAGTAACGAGCCCAGCATAGGCCCTCCGGGTTCTGGTGGTTGGAGCTTTTTAACCCAGCGTGGTTCTTCCGGCCATGCATCCTGTAATCATGCTCGTTGCTGAAGAACGCGTCGCAGAACGCGCAGTCGTAGATGGTGCAGCCCGAGACGGCGGCGCTGGCGGCGGACGAAGAGCCCGAGGCGCCCGCTAGATCAGCGGCCGCGGAGGACGTCAGGTGTCGCCCAGCCGCCTGCTTCACCAGCTTACCGGCCAACGCCACGGTGGTGCTCGGCTTGCGCGGCGACGGCTGAGTTTTTCTCTCCCTGGCACCCGCTCGGGAGTCCAGGAAGGTCCACTGGTGATTCTCCTGCATGTGCATGAACAGGCACTCGAACGAGAAGGTTCGATAGCAGAGCGGGCAGCCTACCTCCATGTCACGCACGTGGACGGGACTGCGGTATTCGACACCCGGACTGAAGGCCCAGCCGTGGCTCTGCTGCATGTGCTCAATCAGCTTGTGATACTCCAGCTTGAGCGGACACTTGGGACAGGTGTAGGGGGCGGCGCGCGGGCCCGGAAAGCCGCGCACCAGCACAGAGTGGTAGGCGATCAAGTGGTGTTTGATGTTTCCGAGCTCGCCGCCGCAGCGAAGATTGGAACACCAGCAGTGGCCGTCCTCACGCAGCTCGAACGCCGGCACCGACTCGTCGGCATGCTGGCGAGTCGTGTGCACGCGCAGGTCCTCGGCGCACGTGTACGTGCTGTCGCACTGGCTGCAGCGGAACGAGCGGTCCTCGCTGCCCTTGTGGAACAGCTTGTCGTGGGTGGGGGTCGACTCGGCGCAGCAGAAGCGGAAGCGACAGACGACGTGGCGCGTCTCGGCGCCCACCAGGTGGCTGAGCATCATGTGGCGGTCGTACATCCGTTTCGAGTCGAAGAAGGCGTCACAGAACGGACAGTCGAGACGACTCTGGGCGTTGCCGCAGGCGATCAGGCAGCCGGCGGTCACCACCCTGCCGGACCCTTCGGCCTCCTCCGGCTCGCCGCTGGCTCCAGCCACTTCCGGCTCCTCGCTGGCGCATTCTTCTCCTGGCTCCGTCTTCACGACCGCGCGATGCAGCAGCTCCGGTTCGATTTTCACGGGAGACTGGGTGGCGGCTGGACCATCGCCCTGCTGTCTGTGGTAGCGGGCGTGCGCCTTCACGTTGAAGACCATCTCATTGCAAATGGTGCATAGTGTTTGGCAAGAAGCGGGATCCAAGTTGTGGGTGACCACCATGTGCTTGCACATCAAGTTTTGATTCGTGTTAGAGAAGAAGCACAAGTGGCAGTGAAATGGTCGTTGGCGACCGAGGCGCTCGTACTGGGCCGTGTGGAACTTCATGTGCACCCGCACGCACTCCTTGGTACCCTCTTTTCCGCAGAGTTTACACCGATGGTCCGCATCTTTGGAAGTGGACGCAGTCAGCGGGATAGGGGCCGGCATTGCCATCTTATCACCAGACATAGTCAGGGCAAAGCTCGGCGCCGGATGACGCACCAGCTTGGGTCGACTGATGGCGCTGCTTTTGATGCTGCGGCTCGTCCGCATCGTCAGGCTGGTCGACTTTTTCACCTTTTCCTTCTCGGGCAGGCAGTTGTGTCTCTGTGGGCTGTACATGAACCGACGGCACGAGGGGCACGCTCTCTGGAAGGTCTGGTAGGGCCGATTGTGTACGCTGGAGATGTGTCTGGCCACCCTCTGGCTGCGGTTGGCAGCGAAGTAGCAGAACGGACAGTGGTAGGCCATTGGGCGCTGTAGGCGCTCCGCCTCGGCCGAATGCCAGTACAGATGAGTTTTCATCAGAAAGGGCGTTCTGGTCACCTTGCGGCAGTGGGGACACCTGTACTTGCCGCCGGACAGCGCCGTGGCCGCCACCTCACTGTCGGAGACGGCCGACGCCATCACAGACTGTGACGGCATGCGGGTGACGGGGAGCGGTCCCGCTGGCAGCGGCGCCACACTGCTCTTCGCCACTGGGGGAGCGGGCGACGGGGTGCGCGTGACGGCCGACGCCGGGCGCGGCGCCGGAATGGCGGTGGTGACAGCGGCGGCGGCCGGCCCGGGCAGCGCGCCCTGCGTGCGCCGGTGGTGCAGCGTGCGGTGGCGGGTCACCAGGTACAGCTGGCCGCTGCCGAAGTGGCAGTCGGCGCAGTGGTGCGGCCGGCCGGCGTACTTGTCGCGCGCCGCGGCCGAGTGCAGGAACTGGTGGGAGGCGATAGCGCTGTTCGTGCGCAGCACAGCCCCGCACTCGTCGCACACGAAGTCGGCGACCTGGGCGTCGTCCGGCGCGCTGCTGCTCCGCTCCCCGGCCGGCGCGGCCGCGGGCGCCGACGACTGGCCCGCCTGGTCGGCACTCGACGCCATGATCACCTTGAAGTTCCTGGCGATGGTGCGGCCCTGGTCCAGCGTGACCTTGATGTTGCGCCGGTGCAGCAGGAGGCGGACCATGAGCGCCTGCGCCTGCTGGAACGTGCTGTCCACGTAGGAGGCCCACTCCTCGGCGCGCAGGTCCGGGTGGTGGTCGAGCAGGTGGAACGAGCCCCACTGGCTGGTCGGCTGCTGACAGATGCGGCAGTAGAACAGCGCCTCCCCCGAGTGGCTCTGGTAGTGGTAGGTGAGCTCGCTGAGCAGGCGGAAGTCGGCCCGACAGCCGGGACACTGCAGGGCCGAGAGTGCGGCGCGCAGCTCGGCCAGCGGCGGCAGGCCGGCCAGCTGCAGACGCTGCCGCTCGCTGGCCGTCGGCCGCGGCGCGGCGTTACTGGCCGCGGCGCGCGCCGCCCAGCGCGGCGGCCCATCGGCGGGGGCGGCGGCCAGCGGTCGCGCCGCGTCGTCGACAGCGGTGGCGTCTCGGCGCCGCGCCGCGCTGTAGGTGCTCTGTCCGCCCGCCTCCGCTGCCGCCTGTAACACACGGAACGCCCCAGCGGCGACTCAGTCGGCGGCCAGCGGAGGCGGGCGGACGCAGCCGCAGCGCGGCACAACGCGCGCGGTCCGCCGCCACCGACAGGCACACTTCGCACACACGCATACACATAACGGGCCAAACGCAAAACCTGATATACTCGCGTACTCACGAAGACCAATAAGGCAGAATCAGCCAACAAGTGAAGCGGTTGATAAATCGCGGGTATTTCGATTAACCCGCGCCCCGTAGGGGGGGGGGCCGAAACGGCCCCCCCCCCCCTGTCCTTTTCGGTCGATATCTCCTAAACGGCTGGAGATATTGCCACCAAACTTTCAGGACCCTTCCGGGCATCAATTTTACACATTGTGACCAAAAATTTTACCAGAGGCTATGATAGGTTGGCCACAAATGACGTCAGAGTGACGTCATGTTCTGTCATTTTCGACCGAAAAAAGACCTTCGCGAGAAGACCTGTCAGGACTACAGCTTTGAAGATACAGAAAAATGATCAAGACATAAAAGGTGTAGAATTGACAGGGCTACAAAACTGCTATCTCGAATTTTTAAAATTTTTGAGTTTTGACCCCCAAAAATCAAAAAAGCATTTTTTTGGATATATTCGCCAAAAAATCCAAAAAGTTTTTTGAGTTTCGAAAAAACCGGAATATATGTGATAGTGCCTACCGTCTTCTATCTACATACCAAATTTCAGATCGATACCTCGTTTTTTGGCCAAGTTATAGCGAAAAAACTGTTCAAAAATGATGACGTCAATTTTTCAAACTCAATTTTTGGCAATTCAAGAACTCGTAGAGCAAAACGAAGACCACCATTAGACTCCCCGTGACGAGCTGCATCGAATCGATACCCATTTTATGCAAAAATATCAACTTTGAAATTTGACCTAATTTGACCTGACCTTGACCTGACCTTCACCAAAACGTGACCTAGGCTGGCCCCAAAGGCTGCCTAACCCACATAATCGCATTTGTCATGTAAAATGGACCATAAAACATGTATCACACGACACATTCATATTGTGACCCCCGGTGACCTGACCTCGCTGTGACCTGACCTGGTATCACTGACCTCAGATAGCAAAGTATGTGTTTGACGAACAATGTACCATCGATGGTTTTCAATAAATTACCAATTTACTCGCTTTCACAGCACATTTCTTGAATTGTCTGTGAACGGTGAAAATCTGACCTTTGACCTGACCTGTGACGTCATCGGTTTGACCTAGGTCAATGAAATTTGGTCACAAGGTAGTTCCCGGGTGGGGCTATCGAACGCCGTTTGAATTTTGAAAATCGGCCGGTAACTTTCCGAGATCTTAGGGGGGGCCGAAACGGCCCCCCCCCCCTACGGGTGGTAGGGTCCGCCGGTAGCCCTACGGGGCGCGGGTTAAGAACTTTACGAAAGCACTCGAAAAATGAAAAAGAAGAGGCTGCCGGTACTATGCCAAATCTCGTGTTGATCACCAAAAATAATAAGGCAATGGCTATGAATATAAGATTTAGATGGGAAGCTGAAAAGCATCTGTTCTGAAACCGCAGCCATGGTACTGATATAATAGCAGTGCGCATTAGCCTCATAGAACGAGCTGCAACGCCACGTAAGTACAATGTGTTGTCATGGAACTGGGTGGTAAATCAACGCTTCTTGTAAAACCAAAACACTTGGCAAAACGTTATTTTTCAACTATCATAACCACCCTTTTTGCGCCATAAGTCGTGTTTCAAATCAAGTCTGGTGGACCGTCATCTGTACGCCGTATATAATTTTTGCTTTCGGTTTCGGGACATTCAAGTAAATATTTCACGGAATTTTCTAGTCCGGGCTTTCTGGGCCGTCAGAGACCGAGACCACTGAAAAAAGACGAGACCAGACAGATACCACTGTTGAATGTTCATTCCGCTTCAAACGAAGTCACATCTCTGTTATTCGTTCGACTCCAGAACGTTGCACAGTGCACGTGCCACTCAACACCCACCCCACCATCGTCGGCTTGAAAGTAACTCAACTTGATAGACACCTCGAAAAATGGGAAAACGAGTGAGAAACGAGTAATGGAAGGTAACATCATTATTTGTGGAAGGCAGATTTTTTCCTATAAAAATGCGATATGATATAAAGTGCAGTTCCTAGTAATTATGTGACATGTATTTACAACTCACTTGGACATGATATAAGCCAGTCGAGACAGATGTAGATGGTCGTTAGCAACTTTTCTTAAGGATCACCATATATCGTTAGCAAAGCTTTAACACGCGCAGTGGAAGGGTTGCGAGTACTACGCCCAGTGGAAGGGTGGGGGGGGGGGCGGATGCCGCCCCCCCCCCGGCCGACGCGGGAAACGCGGCAATCACAATTTTGTGTTTACACACTCATAACTCAAGTTGTTACCGGCCGATTTTCAAAATTCTTTGACCATGATATTGCCTGTACATTTCTTAGTCTTCTCATAAAATTTGACGCGAATCGAATATAATCAGCGGTAAGGAGCGCGATGTAAAGACGGAAACGTCCCGCCCCGGCACAGTCTACAATTCAGGCGGCGCGTAACGGCTAGCGCCGGCCGCCGCGCCGCGGCGGCGGCAGGATGTTTGACTTTACACCGCTATTTCTAGAAAAGTTGTGACCCGATTTTCTTATTTCTTGCACGAGAAGATCCGCAGTTAAATTCTGGACAGGTAGCCGAAATTTCACATTCTTATTATGTTTGCGGCGCGAGCTATTGGCGAAAAACAGGAGGGGTGGGCGGAATCGGCCCCCCCCCTTCCACTGCGCGTGTTAAGATAGCAACTTTATGTTAAGATGGAGAATTTGATTTACATTTTTCACCGAGGTGGGTCGTTGCAGGAAGCGAGTGGCAGATTGAGGACGGGGTTCAGCGGTAGTGTTCGGTCCCGTATAATGCTCAGCCGCCCCAACCGCCCCCTGAAGCTGAGGCACATGCGACTTCCAATGCTAATTCTCGCCAATGGCCGATTCGCACAAGACTTGCTTGTCAGACATGTTTGATTGAACTGCGTAATAATGGTACGATATTTGAAGTGAATGATTTAATTGTGTACAAGGCTGTAATATTGCGTAAAATGTACATAGCTATCGGACTATTTTCTCATAGAACTGGTGAAAGCAGCCTAAACTGTATAGCAGAAGTTACAAAATAAATTTCATTCTGAGTCACTGACGCCTGATATTTTCTCGCGTCATTCAATTAAGTTCATCCCCGCCAAATTTGTCCTGAGTATCGTCCCTTAGTTTCAGCAGTACCCTCCACGGTCCACGGTCGACTCTTATGCAGCTCCCGTCCAATAACCCACTCCCTCACATGATTCCGCTCCTATCATCTCATCCGCTCCACTATCCACCCAGTCCCCACTCCGCCCCCGTCCACCCTGAGCGTTCTTAAGTTGGACTTTGGTTGGGCGTGAGAATGAAGAAAAGAAATCCTAAGATAAGAAAAGGGAAGTAAACTCATACAAACTTTTCGCAAAAGGGTGTCATCAGTAATGCCAGTTATCGTCAATTGATAAAGCAGGATTTCATGCCAGGATCTTGACAGTATTTGAAAGAAAATGATGTGGATGCATTAACTGTCAATTCACATGTAACCTTGCTGTTCGTATGCATGGAACATGTTATTCAAATAATGCCAATTTTTCTGAATTTAAAGACGAAAATACTTTCCTCACTAGCTGTGATTTTCCAACCAAAATTCTGACCAAATGGAACACTGGCATCCACTCACCACATGATTCTCGGACCAGAGCCGCAGCTCGGCCTGCGCCACATCCTGAACTGAGACCACGGCCTCTGGCAGCAGGTCCTCGGCGCTGAACGCCACCGGCCGCCGGCCGGGCTCCCGCGCCGCCAGCCGCGCGCCCGATACGGGCCGCGTCTGAACCTGAGAGGAGATGAGGAATGGCGTAAGAGCAGGCTGGGAGAAACCACAGGTGCCCAGATCACGCACCTGGTAAAGGAAACGAATGGCGTCTGAACCTGAGGGAGCGGACGGCAGAGTCAGTGCTGTGAGGGAGAATCAGGGGGGGGGGGACAATCATACGCAGGCCACGAACAAACACGGTGTTATACGAGATGTGAAGCGAATCGGCCGTACTTACACCTGAGCACGAAAGACGGCTAACGGCCGGGGAAGGCGGTAATCAAGCACGCGCATACGAGTAGTCGGTTGGCCTGTGCCTTTACCTGCGAAACACTTTGTGCCTTTACATAACACCCAAGCTCTTTCCCTTGCCTCCTGCAGCCTCTGCCCTGCTTCTCACCGACAGTCCTGAGAGCGGGTTGACGGTGAACTTGATGAGTCGCTCCGGCTCGTCCAGCTGAGCCAGCACCTCGTGCAGTGAGAGGGCAGCCGTCAGCAGGGGTGCCGGCGGCGCGGCGGGCCCCGAGCTGCTGCCCTCACCGGCCTGAGGAAACAGTGGTGTGGGCGTGAGTCAAACCGTGCGTAAAATTCGCCGCACCATGGCCACATCCATGAATGACGAACAGAAAATGGATAAGTCGTTGATATTTATTAGAAATTAGAGCTCAGATACATAGAGTTCACGCAACGCAAAACGAAAATGCCAGCACGATGCAAGAGACAATAATTATGGTAAATCAAGTCTCAGAGTCATTCCCCCGCTCTACTGATCTCATCGCCTGACCTGCGGCAGCGGCGGCGGCGCCCCCGCTCCGGGCGGCGCCCGGCTGGCTATAAACTCGCGCAGGGTGCTCTTCTTGTTGGCCGGGGCCGGCTCCAGGGTACAGGACGGACACGACCACACGGTGACCGATTCGTCCAGGTCGGAGCACGCCAGATGGGTGCCGGCCGAGCCGCACGTGCCGCAGACGCACAGCCGCCACGGGCTGGGGGAGAGGGGAGACGTTAGACACGCAAAGCACACAACAGTCACACAGGCAGATTGGGTGCGGAGGGGGATGAACGTTAGACAGCACACACAGAGCCGCTACGAACTAGAGGAACAACAGTAACTAACGCCGGGTCGGGCCCAGCTCACGGGTACACAGGTTGGTGAGGTTAGTTACATCCGACAAACGATCATAGACCGACCGTTAGCTGAATAAGAATTAAATATGGACGGATCTAACATCTGCGCCACACACTTCCCTCGATCGACGGAATAATCAATTCACCATATTTTGTTTGTTTTGTTGGGTTAGGCCCTTTCGGTCGACAAGACCATTGCAGAGCCGGAAGGATGATAGGATTTAGGGGGAGACATTGGTCTGGGCAGGCACCCTAGTGAGTCGCCGGGGCTGAGCCCGTCCAGAGGACAGGCCACCCAGCCCCAAGGCACTCACTGCACCCGGCTACGGGGTGCGCTCCCTCGGGAGCAGCGGTGCCGCTCCAAGGGAGCAGCCCGCATGAGATAAAATTGCCTGTCCAGCCCGGAAGGGGGTTGTGGCGTGGAGGAGAAGGATTTCTGTTTCCTGAGGATAGAAGCACGGATAGGTGTGAATTCACCATATTCACTCGCTGCGCCTGCATCCCTTACACTTCACTCATACCCTTTCCAGCTACCCTACAGCGTATGTACTTACGTAGAGTAGAGCGCTCTCTCTGTAGCTCGGAGATCGCCAGACCACCCACCTGTCCGTATCGTTCTCCTGGTGGGAGCGTCCCTGACTGCAGAGGCAGTAGCGGACGTCGCAGACCAGGTGCCGCTCCAACAGCTCACCGAACGCGTTAGGGACCATCTCCCAGCTGGCGTCCCTGTAGGAGGGACAGAGCCGGCGTTATACATTTCCGAAATAGGTAGGGTACATACATCATATTGTCCACCAGCTAATATTTGTAGGAAACATAGGGGGGTCAATCTGCCTTAGACACGCCTTTCCTCAAACGGTGTTTGAAACCAAATGCGAAGCATGATAAATGACGGAAAATGTTTTCACAAAATCTGTTACGTCAAACACAGACCTATAAGTGAAGACTTGCACATAATATCGAATACAAACCTCTTTGGAATGAAGATGCCGAAGTGCCGCATGTGTTTGAGGAAGCCGCTGACGTTGTCCTTGTTGCGGCAGCCGGGACAGTAGAAGAAGTAGCCAAAGTGGTAGGCCATCCTCTGTGGCGGCGGGGAACAAAGTCTGGCCGTCAATCGGGTCCCATGCGGTCACCAGGCGCCAGGACACAGGCATGCGCAGCGTTCAATGCCTATTCCTTATACATTCCCAGCATCAGCTTGAAACAACTCAACAAAACACACCCTTAGCGGCAACACACGACTCCGACGCCGTCAACCAGCCCCCCCCCCCCCCCGTGCCGATGCCCGGCTCCACAGCAGGCGTCTAGCCTGGAGACTTGGGGTGATTATTTGTGATTTTATGGCGCATGGCTTCTCAGAAGTCATCGGGGCTCACCTGTAGACAGGCGCGGTGGAAGAAGTGCCGGCAGCAAGGCGTCCAGAGCACGTTGTGGTCGTCCTCCGGGTCAGTCCGCTCCAGGCAGATGCCGCAGCTCTCACCCAGTTCCCTGCCCACCACGTTCTGACGCGGCCGGTGCTCCTCGCAGAACGACCTACCGAACGAAGGGGGGGGGGGGAGGGTCAGCGGGGGACATTGGGAATTACGTACTCATTTGTTTTATCAAGGGATACAGTTGTCGACCAAAATCGTAAGTACTGGTGCTGATCTATTCAACCAAATGTGACGGAGCAGTAGTGCTCCGTGCGCTGCAGGGTTGAATCGACAATCGTCAAATTAATCAAATTAGCTTGACAGGGAATCAAAATCAGCCACAATTTTCCAACAAAAGAGTCACAGAGGTATAATTTCATTTTCTTTCCAGTGCAAGCGTGATAGGAGAACGATGTCAGAGCATTATCACTTCACTTACTTGAACTGTCCGAAGAACTGCAGGAGGCCGCTGGCCCGGACCGCGCAGCTGGGATGGTAGTGTTTCTTGCACTTCATGCTCATACAGAGCCCAGTGGCGCCACCCTTGGTGCAGTAGCAGCATGACTGGGGGCCACCAGAGGTCAACAGGTCACATATTAGTCAGATGACAAAACGGCGACTTACCCCGAACCGTGGAATCAAAAACGCAGCGTAACATCTACCAAAGCCAAAAAATAGAGCATGGAAATAATTACACCATGCGACGCCAGACGCCTAACGCATCACCTTGTGGATCACCTTTACGTCAGCTTCCACTCACTCCCTCCCCCTCCCTCAATTGGCATCAGCGTTGTTACCCGCCGCTCCTTAACCTTCCAGGCGGTGGGGGGGGGGGGCAATTTTTTGCCCCCTCTTTAGTTTTTTCGATATATCTCGAGAACCGCTGCGCCGATCGTCACCAAACTTTCAGTACCCTCCCGGGAGCAGCTAGCGCACATGGTGACCAAATTTTTTTCCAAAGGCTACGATAGGTTGGCCGCTAATGACGTCAGAGTGACGTCATTTTTGCCATTTTCGACCCAAAAAAGGTTTCGCGGGAAGAGCTGTCAGGCCTACAGCTTTAGAGATACAGAAAAATGTTTTAGACATAAAAGGTGTGGAATTAAAAGAGCTACAAAACTGCTATTTCGGTTTTTCGAATTTTTTGGATTTTGACCCCAAAAAATCAAAAAATAGATTTTTTGAATATAATAGCCAAAAAATCCAAAAAGTTTTTTGAATTTCGAAAAAACCGGAATATATGTGATAGCCCCTACCACCTTCTATCTACATACCAAATTTGAGATCGATACCTCTTTTTTGACCAAGTTATAGCGAAAAAACTGTTCAAAATTGATGACGTCAAATTTTCAAACTCAATTTTTAGCAATTCTAGACCTCGTAGCGCAAAACAAAGACCACCATTAGACTCCCCGTGACGAGCTGCATCGAATCGATACCCATTTTATGCAAAAATATCAACTTTGAAATTTGACCTTTTTTGACCTGACCTTGACCTGACCTCCACCAGAAAGTGACCTAAACCGTACCTGATGGTCTTATAACCAACACCATTGAGTTGGAAATGAAAAACTGGCCATAAAACATGCATCGCATAACCTTAGTAAAGTTGGGCTCATGTGGTGACCCTTGGTGACCTTTGGTGACCTGACCTGTGACCTGACCTGGTATGACCAGTGACCTCTAATAGCAACATATGTACTAGACAACTGGCGCCTTATCGCTGATTTTCGACAAAATGCGTTTTACTCGGTGTTATAGCGCTTTCCCTAGAAGCCCCGTGAACGGTGAAACATTTTATCTTTGACCTGACCTGTGACGTCATCGGTGACCCCGAGGTCAATGAAATTTGGTTTCCCTTGACAAATTTGACAGGGCTATCGAACGTCGTTTGAATTTTCCGGATCCGTCCAGTAGTTTCGGAGATACGGGGGGGGGGGGGCAAAAAAGTGCCCCCCCCCCACCGCGCGGAAGGTGGCTGGTAGGCCCACCGCCTGCCGGGTTAACCCTCGCCGGACCTATGTATTGGTTTTCTACATACGCGCTGGCCGAGGGGGGGGGGTACGAACCCCATCGCCGTTTCGCCCCTGGTGGAGCTAGTTTGTTTGTTTGTTGATTGGGGCTTTAGGGCGCGCCGACTGCTAAGGTCATTTTGCGCCCATATAGCGCGCGTCGCGGAAAAAACGAGCGTGTGTGCCGTTACGAGACGCAGAGATAATACCCAATTTTAAGGTCCTAGGTCAACCGGTGACCTCTGAGGTTAGGTCAAGTGCCCCAGGGTACGGTTCAGTTTTTGGCGAATAACTTAGCAAAAAACGGTCGCAGAGCCGCGATTTTGGCAGCATCGTGTTCTCCTCGCTCAGGCGCGTCGAATGATATACTTTTTATCTGGGTGAGTTCAACTTCGGGTGTTGACCTCAGGTCACGGTCAGGTCAGCACCCCCAGGTCACGAAATCGGTCAAAGTAGGTCATGCCGCATATCATTCGATTCGGCAGTTCTTCCTGAGTCCATTGGTGGCTTTCCCGACTCGCTAGCTCAATTTGATCGGGAGTTATTGACGAAAAACTTATATGACCCTAATGACGTCATTAATGACGTCACGCAAGGTCAACATTGCAAAAGTGACGCATCTAACCTTGCAAGGAGTGCACCAAATCACAATTCTGTGTGCTTGAGATAGTTGGAAATCGTTCCCGGCGCCAGAATAGCAGTTTTCATTTTTCCCCATTGACTTATAATGGTGAGGTCACGAAAATGACCTGACCTTATATGACCATTAAGAAAAATCCGAGATATACAAGTTGTGAGACTAGTAATGGATATTAGATCCTGCAAGTTTCATTTCCCTGTGAAAACTACTCTGGCAGTGAGGGCGTTGCGAAGTTGCGACATCTGAAGCCGTGCATAGGTTCACTTATGACGTCATAGGTCAGTGACCTGACCTGACCCGAAAATGCGGTTGCTGTCAAAAGATCCGGCTTGAATCAAAGGTCAGGTATGCCAAGTTTCAGCTCTCTATCCCCAGCACGTTCGGAGCTATCGTGAAAAAAAAACCTATGGGGGGCGGCACTCGCCCCCCCCCCCCTCGGCCGGCGAGGTTTAAAACTGCCCGCGCTGGGCCCATTCTGAGAACCAGTGTCACCTTCCGTGCTGCCTCACCTGAGAACGACCACTCACCAGTCAATCACAGTGCTGCTGGAACTGAGAAAAACTTACTTACCGTACTGCTGCTCCTGAGACCGATTCCTCGCAGTGCCCTGCCTGATCCTAGAACGGCTTACCGTGCTGCCTGACATGACAACGGCTTACCGTGCTGCTGCACCTCAGACCGACTCTTGGCCGTGCTGCTAGACCTGATGACGAGTTAGTTACCGTGCAGCCTGATCTGATGACGAGTTACTTACCGTGCTGCCTAATCTGACAACGAGTTACTTACAGTGCTGCCTGATCTGATAGTTACTTACCGTGCTGCCTGATCTGACGATCTCCTTCCTGATGTCGACGGCCAGGAAGCCCTCTGCGCCCTCGTCATCCTTGCCGTTCTGGGCCAGGTTCGGCGAGAAGAGCTGCAACAGCAGACACGCACACGTGAGTTGACGTCGGAAGGACGGAGCAGCGGTACTAACTACACCTCAGTTAGTACCGCTTAGATGTAGCATCTAAGGTAGCTGTCTTTGCATAGGTTCTTTGTGACGTGTAACAGGTACGCGTCATATAAAGTGATGTATTTAAGACCAAAAAGACGCTCTAAGGCGACAAACGAGTAGGCGAGACAGCCTGCATGTCAGATAGTTCAATGCAAGACCACATGTTGACCAGTGAGGGCCACACTTTTGACTGATCCAGCTATGATCCAAAAGGATCCATGAAGGTGCACTAATTTCGAGCCAAGTGTACCGACAAATGGCCTAGCCGTTCTTATGTATCGGGTTGACCCACATGAGACCCGAAATGATTCAATACATAAGTTCATAGGCAATTGCCAAACCAAAATTTGATTAAACTGTACTGACATTAAATATCTATTAAAGCGTGTCGCTCGAAACGGATCAAGCGCTTCCGCTCATTTTCCTTGTCCCTGCGCCCAATGAAACCATGCGATACGTGTCTTCGTCTATGCGAAAAATTCGAGCGGCGCCGGACGAATCAAATTTCAGATTTTCAGCGGCGCCCGGCGTTGCAGTCTCCATGCTCAATACAGTCTTCGCGGTGACACTAACACAAGCCACGTGGCGAATTGTCGGCTTGCTGCGACCAACGCTATTCGGCGACTGAAATTCCATCGTGGAGTCTTGTTTATACGCATCCTGAGCGATAATGCCAGTGATTTGCATGTGTAGAACAAACCACGGACTCTAACTACTGAATCACTGACCACTGATATCGAGGTTGTAAAACGGTTGGGTGAAAACGTTTCGCCAAGGTATCAGAATTAGTACCTACCGACGGCAAGCTGGGGCATTCCACGATAAATCGTACCATTTTCCCCCAAATTGACACTCTCATCTCTCGGATTTTGACGAGACTTGGTCTCAGGTGTGTCCCCTACGGGGGTTCAGGGGCTCTGAAGTCTGAATCCACTTGTAACAATCTCAGGCTTATCAGATATGGTTTGGCGAGCTGTAACTCTAAGACGGATTATCCAAAGGCCAAATCCTGTACGGCAGTAAGCTTGCAATGAAACAAAGATTAATTTTTGAAATTTTGAAAAATAAACTATTTTTGATATAGGTATGACATCTCAAGTTTGCTTTCATTTGCACTTTTTTGGCCTTTTGGACCAATTTTATAATTCTTATTTCGTAAAAAAAAAACATTTGGCTCATTGTTAAGTAGGTACTATGCAAAAAACTAGGAAGGTGTTCTTTCTATAACATACATACTTATTTTGCGCCATGAAAACGGTCTCGATTAGTTTTGGACGCCAATGACCATAGCTGTCCGAGATGAAAGTAGGAGTATCCTCCAGAGGTCTCATAACTCGTATAGGTATCTCGGACTTTTTTCATAAAGGTCACAACTCACATGAGGTCAGGCCGCTCCCGTGACCTCACCATTATAAGTCAATGGGGAAATATGGGCTATTATTTTGGCGCCGGGAATGATCTTAAACTATCTCAAGCATGCTCAAGCACATGGTACCGTGATTTCATGCACTCCTTGCGAGGTCTGATGCTACACTTTTGCATTTATTATTTTATTTTATTTCATTTTTTGTTCGCACCTCATTGATGACCTTGCATGACGTCACCAGGGTCACAATAGTTTTTTGTCAATAACTCCCGACTAAATTGAGCTTGAGTCGGGAAAGCCATCAATGGACTCGGGAAGACCTTCCGAATCGAATGATATGCAATATGCTCTTCTTCGCCCAACTTCGTGACCTGAGGGGCTCTGACCTGCCCTTGACCCGAGGTCAACTACATACTAAAGTTGACCTCACTCGAACAAAAAGCATAGCATTCGTCACGCCTCAGCTAGGCGAGCACAAATATGCCAAAATCGCGACTCTGTGGCCATTTTTTGCGAAGTTATTTACCAAAAACCGAACCACTGACGGTCATTTGACCTGACCTCACAGGTCACCGTTTGACCTGAGACCATAAAATCGGGTACCAATCGCTGCGTCTCGTAACGGTGCACACGCTTGTTTTTTTCCGCGAGGCTCTAGCTCCATTAGGGGCGAAACGGTGAGCTGGGGTAGAATCAACCCCCAACCCCCGAAACCCATTTAGTTTGCATAAAAATGAGTTACTTAGAGAAGGAAATCCTTTCTAGTTTTATCTTTGCATGTCGATTAGCGCTGACCTGAAATTTATTTTGAAAAAAATAAAATGCAAACAGCTGTGGTGCAAAAGGACATTAGAGGCAAATGAAAAATATTACAATTTTTTTTCGGCAAAGAAAATTCTTTCGAGTTTTTAAAAGCAACATTAATCCTTGATTGATCGCAAGTTCAGTGCTGCTTTACAGTGCTGCTTGCTTGTGTTCAGTGCTGCTTTGCAATGCCGTCTGTCGCTTGCTTTACCCGTTCTTGAGTTATAGCCCATCACATTCACCCTTACAATCCGAAGTTAAAAAATGTTATAAAATACATAACTCAGAAAAAAAATGTATAACTCAGAAAGTTTTATCTGAAGCTGATATTTTGGCACGCGTCTTTGGGGGCCTATGATTACCCCTGGGACCGATTTGTATTCAAATATAAGAGATGAGGGTGACGGGCCCGGTACGTTCTATCGTGGAACGCCCCCGCTGGCTTCTGTTACCATGCATCCAAAAGCTAACCACTTTCACCGCAAGATACAGGAACAACCTTTCTTCTCTGGACCGCGATGGCACAGCTGTCAAAATGTCCAACTACCTACTTATTATGCGTACACTATGTCGCATCGTGACTCATTCAATCAAATGAAACAGTTTATTGCTTTGTCTGCAGTCTTCAATTGGATATGCAAAAATATGTCGTGCGAATTTTGAGTCAAAAGATATTGCAGGAAAACGTTTTTTTTTTCGCAAAAACTCAATTTCGATAGTCTTGACCCTCGCCCGGCCGGAACTATTGGCTTCCTACTATACGCGCCGGCCGAGGGGGGGGGGGAGTTGGTAAGCCCCCCCCCCCTCGGTGTTACGCCCCTGATGGAGCTAGAGGGTCGAGGAAAAAAACGAGCGTGTACGCCGTTACGAGACGCAGCGACTGGTACCCAATTTTGAGGTCTCAGGTCAACCGGTGACCTCTGAGGTCAAGTCAAGTGACCCAACGCACAGGTACAGTTTTTCATAAAAAAACTTCGCAAAAAAACGGTCGCAAAACAGCGATTTTGGCATCATTGTAATTGCCTCGCTCAGGCGTGTCGAATGGTATACTTTCTGCTCGAGTGAGGTCAACTTAAGGTGTTGGCCTCAGGTCAAGGTCAAGTCAGCGCCTCACCCCCCCCCCCCCCCCCCGGTTACGAAGTTGGTCGAAGGAGGCCATATCGCATATCATTCGATTCGGTAGGCCTTCTTGAGTCCATTGGTGACCTTCCCGACTCGCTAGCTAAATAAGATCGGGAGTTATTGACGAAAACCTCTTCTGACCCAGCTGACGTCATAAATGACGTCACGCATGGTCAACAATGCAAAAGTGAAGCATCATACCTTGCAAGGAGTGCAAGAAATCACCATTACGTGTGCTTGAGATAGTTTGAGATCGTTCCCGGCGCTAAAATATCAGTTTTCATTTTTCCCATCGACTTTAATTTTCAACGGTGAGGTCACGTGACCGACCTGACTTCATGTGACCTTTAGGAAAGATCCGAGATATAAAAGTTAGACCTCTGGAGGATATTACATGCTGTAAGTTTCATCTCCCTGTGAAAGTTCCATGATTTTAAGATCATTGGTACGGGGACCCGCAGTTGCTACTGTACAGCGACCCTGAGTAAATTGTTCCAGCATCCTCACAGGGAACAACGATAAGCTGTCAGAGGGCACGCACATGAAAACCTCATCTGCTCTTGTACAGGGACCGGCAGTCTATAGCAATGTTATCGGTTGTTACTGGACAGGACAGACGGTTAGACTTGGGGTTCGTGTACAGTAGCAACTCCGGGTCCCCGTACCATTGCTGTTGGAACGTTTTCAACCAAGAACCTCGGTGTCACGTTTGACGAGAGTATGACGTTCTCAACTCCTGTTTCATATGTAGTCCGCCGCTGTGCCGGAATCTTGATCGGCCTCAGTCACAATAGGCACTACCTACGGATCAGTACGCTGGCCACTCCGGTTCGGGCTCTAGTAGTCTCATCCATCTGGTACGCCATTGTCGTAAATGGTGGATCTGGTGTCACCTAGACGCCTCGGCTCCAACGGCTGATCAAGTTCGGTGCTCGTGTTGTGTCGGGCAGGGGGAGGTATGCGTATGGCCATGTAAGCGAAGTGCTGAAAGTGCTGAAATGGCTTTTGCCTAAGAATATGTGACACAGTCTGTCACGCTCCTAATAAAAATCTCAAGACAGGACAGCCCAAATACCTTTTACGGCGGCTTAGTGTCACGAAGCACATACATGGGCGTGAGTGTGACACACGCCAGACCGACCTGCTCAATTTGTACCTGAGGGCTGTTCACGGGCCCTGTGTGCGGTCGGACCGCACACAGCCTCCAAGCTCCGCCCACTGCGTCCCTACGTCAGCCTTCCGTCACCGCACACAGCGACCGCTGTTGCTGGTCGGGACTGGCCACAGCGGACCGTCCACCGCACGCAGCCGTGACGTCAGAGCCGCCTACCCATCCCCTGCCCCCACGCCTGCTGGACACCCCGCACACACCGCACGCAGCATTGTGCGGTGCCCGTGAACACCCCTCTGAATAGAGCAGAACGCAATCGTGCTCCACCGGGTCCTGTATGCCACTGTATCTACCGCATTACAATGCCCTGCCTCCGATCTCGCCCCACACTCTTCTGGATAGCTATTGCATGAGCAATATGGAGACCCGACCAGTATGTAGCAGTGTGGTGGCACAAATGAAGGATGTGTGTAAATGTGACGTGTGTTGTTTTGTTGTGTTATGTTGTGCCCGCCTCCCATGACTCAGCAGCCAATAATGGCCACTTGGCTTCCCCTGGTGTCATTGCTCTGCGTTGAAGAAAACAAATAATTTAACACATTGTTTCTTAAACTCAGATAAAGATGTAGACAATGTTCAATGTATTTATTTTCTGTCTACAAAGCAGAGGAGTGAAGATGAAACTTACCATGCAGAAGTGATGTACAGTGAGCCCATCAACCTTGAATAGCTGGCCATACTTGAGCTGGTCATCCTCAGCCAGGCCACAGAGGCAGCATGGCTGTACCTCTGGTTCGCCCATCCTCACCGCCAGGTCATCACTGTAGCAAGGAACAACACAACATGAAAATTAAGATACAGTGGGATATATCTAAACTATGAGATTCTGACTCTTGCACTGCTTTCAACAAAATCTATATTACTATTTGTGGTGACGTAGTTTCTGTCTATTACGAAGGTCGCGACATGGTGCTACGTAGCGCGGGTTACAGGTCACACCGTTGCACCTACCGCGCTGAAGTTTGCGCAACTCATAGAACAAGGATGGACAACGTGCCTTTGATGGGTCTCAGCTCGATCGGATCGATAGCGAGCGCGTGGCGCGTGCCCAAAAAGTGCAAATTCGCGTCATAGACTTTACATGTATTAATCGGCTGGCAAAAACGGGCGAAAACAGCCAAATTTGCTCGACACGGGTCCGGTCCCGGTGCAATATCTCGGTAACCGTGGGCCCGACCGGTACGGGGAAAACAGCATCGTGTAGAGAATCGAACGGGCTATCGAATGGTGTGCGGTGCAGGGGTTGGCACGCGCCACGTGCAAGTGTGAGGGCAATTTCATTTCAAAAAGTGCCGTTTTAAACGGATTTTGGATTTTATTTTATTTTCCCGTGACCATCAGACTGAGAGAGTTGAAACAACGTCAATTGGCAAGAGAAATGTACCGCCTCTCATGGAAAAATTGTGAACAGCTAACTGATCAAAAACAATGTGGAAAAAAATCGCTGAATTAAATGGTATTTGTCCATAATGTGCCACTAAAAAGTTACACGGGATTTGCTGCTTAACCTGATACGTTTGACAATTGAAAATGCTATCATTGGAAAGAGCATTCAATTCTCTCCAAGATCCAATCATCACGTTTGCATGACAAGCAACAGTATTCTTAAAAATATAAATGTTTCAAACCTCTGCAAAACGATTTTTAGCGAAAATTATCTACGCCTTTCATTTGTCTTAAAGGGACTATCCCACCTTCTAAAATGTTGTTAAAACCAGTTAAATTGTGCCCGACTTTATAGATTGGATGACCAGGAACACGGTTCTGGCATTTATTTTTCATTAAACATCTTAGGCTTCCCATATTTCAAACACAAACTTTCAAATATGTGACGTCACAGCCCAAAATTACCTCCTTCCCCAGGCCACATTACTGTCATAAAGCTGATTCTTTTTACTCTGTAGGCACCACAACAAAGTTCAGACCAAGTTTTAAGCGATTTTTCAACGAACAAACCCATTTAAATCAGAATGACTAAACGAGGTGACCCCTAGTAGCACATCAACATTGTATCGATGTTGTATCAATATTGACAACAATGTTGTATCGATGTCAATCTGTTAGCCACTTTCAACATTGATACGATGTTGAATTTCGACATCGTATCAATATTGACAGGACAACATTGTACAACATTGTTTCGATGTTGATACAACATTGTCTCGATGTTGATTTTTGGTTGATTCAACATTATCTCGATATTGATTTCTGATTGATTCAACATTATCTCGGTGTTGATACAACATTGTCTCGATGTTGATTCTTGGTTGATTCAACATTGTTTCCATATTGATACAACATTGTCTCGATGTTGTCGACAGACCTATACGTGTACGAAATCACGTATCCCGTAATTATCTAAAATATTCCAGTGTCACCGTCACAGTCAATATTCGGGGGAAAATGTATTTCTATGATATATGCACAGCTCTTCACTTTTTTCGAGTCAGCTACACTTCACACATCACGTCACGTCACACAACCTCGGCCGCCGCTCAGTCTCCGCCATTTTCACATCTTGAGCGGTTGAGTCAGGGCCGTGGGGGTTGAGTCGCCCGTCGAGCCTCGCACTCCTGTAACAAAGCGGAGATTCCTATGTAACAACGGTAATACCTAAATTGGGCCTTTGAGTAAATTCAGTTCAGTCATTTTCAGCTCAGATAATAGATACTTATGTAAGTGCATGTATGACGCATGTACCCTTAATGCATCCCACTACCCTGCATCTATTCTTTTATACTTACCGGGCCCTGTTTCAAGGCATGGCGCTACATTACGCCACCAGCAGCACTTTTTCCCTTTGCCGCAGGCAAGTAAATGACGACGGTGATCGCCACCATTTTGAAGAGAACGTTTCAGCGCCAGTTTTTTTAACTTAGCACTGCAAGAACTAGGATAAATGCACTGATTGTCACACAGCAGAAACTGGCGGAAACCTACATGGTCGGAAGAGGAGACGCAAGACGACACTGGACACCACACACTCAACACACCCGTCCGCACTCTGCGAGCCGGCACAACGGGATGGGGACGCGCGGTCCCCTGTCGCGGTCTCCCCCTCTCTAGCTGGAGGCGAGGATGGGACCGCCCGCTGCCGGCCGCGTCTTCAAAACGGTCAGCGCCCAACGGTCGCTAGATTCCAGTCGGTACGGTCTCTGAAAGAGCTCAGCGCACGACTGGTAGGACCTACCGTGGTCCGTGATACTTGAATGGCACCGGTGGCACCCGAATAAAATAATGCCTATTACAATAATGCTGCTTTATTCAACGTAGGTTGAGGATGATATAAAAGGATTTATGAAGTAGAGCTATCTTTATTTAAGGATCGATTCACTTTATAACTCTCTATACCCATGTCATATTCAAGACGTATATGCTTATATAAGATACCAATAGGTACTATTTCTATAAGACCATATTCGTCTAGTTGGAACCTCAGTGATCCCACCCTTACTAGTCCGATTGACGCCTTAGGACCTGTCGAGCTCATGGGACCCCTTACACCCGAGGGAGCATTCTCCCTTCAATATTGTCAAGTGTCAACACAACCGCGGGGCAATATAGTAATTAAATCACAATGTTGGAACTCTACTTTTATCAATATTGTGAAATCAACATCATGACAATGTTGTATCAATGTTGAATCACAATGTTGAAACTCTACATCTGTCGATATTGTGAACTCAACATTGGGACAATGTTGTATCGATGTTGAACTACAATGTTGAACTTCAACCAAGATTCAACAAAGCACAATCAAATTTCAACGTGATATCAACGTTGAATCAATGTTGAATTCGTGTTGAAGCACCAATATTGACAATCAACCTGATTTCAACATATCTCGATGTTGTATCAATGTTGTGTGCTACTAGGGACGTCACACTAACGGTCGCTCCATGTTGAAGATAGGGCCTTGTACAAGGCCCATTTTCAAATGAAGGGAACGAATTTCTTCAACACCAAGGTGGTTGCAGCCTAGATAGATAGTGGTTTCTGAACCTCGCCGCAAACTTGGCTATCTCAACTCAAACCCCATGTTAAAGGTGGGATAGTCCCTTTAAAACTACGCACCTCAATTATAAAACACATTTGACAGATTCTGAAGTGGAAAGCATGCTTATCAGACACGGGCACCTCGATGCGATGGATATTTTTCCACAAACCAAAACTTTTAGCCGTCAAAAAGCAATCGACCGAAATGGACAGCTAACCCAACCGGCACAAGAAAACCAAACACCCGCCGATCGAAAATACCCCTTTTTGCGTTGCGGAGCACGTGGGTCACCCTAGTGAAAACTATGCAGATCAATGAGCAATCACTGGCGGATCCAGAAACGCAGTCCTGGACAGTGGACGCTGCAGGGAGGCATGCTCCCAAGTTTCTTTAATTTCCGAAAACTCATCAGTTTTTATTCCTTACACACTGCTGTGCAATTCACAGAGAACTTTGAAATTTAGGGGGCTTTTGGGGCATTTGCCCAAAAAGCCCCCTCCCCCCGATCTGCCAACCGCCAGCGATAGCAATTTCATCTCTGCTTTCCATGGTATCAGTATAGCCGGTTCTCCATATTTATGAATGGACACTTGTTAAATGCACTCACCAACATTATTCCAAAAAGACGTAATTCAACATCACCCACAGTTTAATCCAAAATTGTCAAATTTCTCTTGCAAATTTCACGACGTCTGTCAAACTAGCAGCGAGCAGCGAGCAGCGAGTCCAGCAGCGAGAAACGGGCCATCCCGATTTAGCTGAAATTTGGCTCACAGAGCCTTCTCAGCACGCTGATTCCGAAAATCATGGTCTCTAGGGTGGAAATATTGACCGTTCTCGAGATAGAACCCTCTAAAGTTCTTACCACCCATGACCGGGCCATCCCGATTTGGCTGAAAATTGGCTCACAGAGCCTTCTCAGCACGCTGATTCCGAAAATCATGGTCTCTAGGGTGGAAATATTGACCGTTCTCGAGATAGAACCCTCTAAAGTTCTTACCACCCATGACCGGGCCATCCCGATTTGGCTGAAAATTGGCTCACAGAGCCTTCTCAGCACGCTGATTCCGAAAATCATGGTCTCTAGGGTGGAAATATTGACCGTTCTCGAGATAGAACCCTCTAAAGTTCTTACCACCCATGACCGGGCCATCCCGATTTGGCTGAAAATTGGCTCACAGAGCCTTCTCAGCACGCTGATTCCGAAAATCATGGTCTCTAGGGTGGAAATATTGACTGTTCTCGAGATAGAACCCTCGCAGCGAGTCCAGCAGCGAGAAACGGGCCATCCCGATTTAGCTGAAATTTGGCTCACAGAGCCTTCTCAGCACGCTGATTCCGAAAATCATGGTCTCTAGGGTGGAATTATTGACCGTTCTCGAGATAGAACCCTCTAAAGTTCTTACCATCCATGACCGGGCCATCCCGATTTGGCTGAAAATTGGCCCACAGAGCCTTCTCAGCACGCTGATTCCGAAAATCATGGTCTCTAGGTTGGAAATATTGACCATTCTCGAGATAGAACCCTCTAAAGTTCTTACCATCCATGACCGGGCCATCCCGATTTGGCTGAAAATTGGCTCACAGAGCCTTCTCAGCACGCTTATTCCGAAAATCATGGTCTATAGGGTGGAAATATTGACCGTTCTCGAGATAGAACCCTCTAAAGTTCTTACCATCCATGACCGGGCCATCCCGATTTGGCTGAAAATTGGCTCACAGAGCCTTCTCAGCACGCTGATTCCGAAAATCATGGTCTCTAGGGTGGAAATATTGACCGTTCTCGAGATAGAACCCTCTAAAGTTCTTACCATCCATGACCGGGCCATCCCGATTTGGCTGAAAATTGGCTCACAGAGCCTTCTCAGCACGCTGATTCCGAAAATCATGGTCTCTAGGGTGGAAATATTGACCGTTCTCGAGATAGAACCCTCTAAAGTTCTTACCACCCATGACCGGGCCATCCCGATTTGGCTGAAAATTGGCTCACAGAGCCTTCTCAGCACGCTGATTCCGAAAATCATGGTCTTTAGGGTGGAAATATTGACCATTCTCGAGATAGAACCCTCTAAAGTTCTTACCATCCATGACCGGGCCATCCCGATTTGGCTGAAAATTGGCTCACAGAGCCTTCTCAGCACGCTGATTCCGAAAATCATGGTCTCTAGGGTGGAAATATTGACCGTTCTCGAGATAGAACCCTCTAAAGTTCTTACCATCCATGACCGGGCCATCCCGATTTGGCTGAAAATTGGCTCACAGAGCCTTCTCAGCACGCTGATTCCGAAAATCATGGTCTCTAGGGTGGAAATATTGACCGTTCTCGAGATAGAACCCTCTAAAGTTCTTACCACCCATGACCGGGCCATCCCGATTTGGCTGAAAATTGGCTCACAGAGCCTTCTCAGCACGCTGATTCCGAAAATCATGGTCTTTAGGGTGGAAATATTGACCATTCTCGAGATAGAACCCTCTTAAAGTTCTTACCATCCATGACCGGGCCATCCCGATTTGGCTGAAAATTGGCTCACAGAGCCTTCTCAGCACGCTGATTCCGAAAATAATGGTCTCTAGGGTGGAAATATTGACCATTCTCGAGATAGAACCCTCTAAAGTTCTTACCATCCATTACCGGGCCATCCCGATTTGGCTGAAAATTGGCTCACAGAGCCTTCTCAGCACGCTGATTCCGAAAATCATGGTCTTTAGGGTGGAAATATTGACCATTCTCGAGATAGAACCCTCTAAAGTTCTTACCATCCATGACCGGGCCATCCCGATTTGGCTGAAAATTGGCTCACAGAGCCTTCTCAGCACGCTGATTCCGAAAATCATGGTCTCTAGGGTGGAAATATTGACCGTTCTCGAGATAGAACCCTCTAAAGTTCTTACCATCCATGACCGGGCCATCCCGATTTGGCTGAAAATTGGCTCACAGAGCCTTCTCAGCACGCTGATTCCGAAAATCATGATCTCTAGGGTGGAAATATTGACCGTTCTCGAGATAGAACCCTCTAAAGTTCTTACCACCCATGACCGGGCCATCCCGATTTGGCTGAAAATTGGCTCACAGAGCCTTCTCAGCACGCTGATTCCGAAAATAATGGTCTCTAGGGTGGAAATATTGACCGTTCTCGAGATAGAACCCTCTAAAGTTCTTACCACCCATGACCGGGCCATCCCGATTTGGCTGAAAATTGGCTCACAGAGCCTTCTCAGCACGCTGATTCCGAAAATCATGGTCTCTAGGGTGGAAATATTGACTGTTCTCGAGATAGAACCCTCGCAGCGAGTCCAGCAGCGAGAAACGGGCCATCCCGATTTAGCTGAAATTTGGCTCACAGAGCCTTCTCAGCACGCTGATTCCGAAAATCATGGTCTCTAGGGTGGAAATACTGACTGTTCGCGAGATAGAACCCTCGCAGCGAGTCCAGCAGCGAGAAACGGGCCATCCCGATTTAGCTGAAATTTGGCTCACAGAGCCTTCTCAGCACGCTGATTCCGAAAATCATGGTCTCTAGGGTGGAAATATTGACCGTTCTCGAGATAGAACCCTCTAAAGTTCTTACCATCCATGACCGGGCCATCCCGATTTGGCTGAAAATTGGCTCACAGAGCCTTCTCAGCACGCTGATTCCGAAAATCATGGTCTCTAGGTTGGAAATATTGACCATTCTCGAGATAGAACCCTCTAAAGTTCTTACCATCCATGACCGGGCCATCCCGATTTGGCTGAAAATTGGCTCACAGAGCCTTCTCAGCACGCTGATTCCGAAAATCATGGTCTATAGGGTGGAACTATTGACCGTTCTCGAGATAGAACCCTCTAAAGTTCTTACCATCCATGACCGGGCCATCCCGATTTGGCTGAAAATTGGCTCACAGAGCCTTCTCAGCACGCTGATTCCGAAAATCATGGTCTCTAGGGTGGAAATATTGACCGTTCTCGAGATAGAACCCTCTAAAGTTCTTACCATCCATGACCGGGCCATCCCGATTTGGCTGAAAATTGGCTCACAGAGCCTTCTCAGCAGGCTGATTCCGAAAATCATGGTCTCTAGGTTGGAAATATTGACCATTCTCGAGATAGAACCCTCTAAAGTTCTTACCATCCATTACCAGGCCATCCCGATTTGGCTGAAAATTGGCTCACAGAGCCTTCTCAGCACGCTGTTTCCGAAAATCATGGTCTATAGGGTGGAAATATTGACCGTTCTCGAGATAGAACCCTCTAAAGTTCTTACCATCCATGACCGGGCCATCCCGATTTGGCTGAAAATTGGCTCACAGAGCCTTCTCAGCACGCTGATTCCGAAAATCATGGTCTTTAGGGTGGAAATATTGACCATTCTCGAGATAGAACCCTCTAAAGTTCTTACCATCCATGACCGGGCCATCCCGATTTGGCTGAAAATTGGCTCACAGAGCCTTCTCAGCACGCTGATTCCGAAAATCATGGTCATGGACTCGCTGCGAGGGTTCTATCTCGAGAACGGTCAATAGTTCCACCCAAGGACCATGATTTTCGGAATCAGCGTGCTGAGAAGGCTCTGTGAGCCAATTTTCAGCCAAATCGGGATGGCCCGGTCATGGGTGGTAAGAACTTTAGAGGGTTCTATCTCGAGAACGGTCAATATTTCCACCCTAGAGACCATGATTTTCGGAATCAGCGTGCTGAGAAGGCTCTGTGAGCCAAATTTCAGCTAAATCGGGATGGCCCGTTTCTCGCTGCTGGACTCGCTGCGAGGGTTCTATCTCGAGAACGGTCAATATTTCCACCCTAGAGACCATGATTTTCGGAATCAGCGTGCTGAGAAGGCTCTGTGAGCCAATTTTCAGCCAAATCGGGATGGCCCGGTCATGGATGGTAAGAACTTTAGAGGGTTCTATCTCGAGAACGGTCAATATTTCCACCCTAGAGACCATGATTTTCGGAATCAGCGTGCTGAGAATGCTCTGTGAGCCAATTTTCAGCCAAATCGGGATGGCCCGGTCATGGATGGTAAGAACTTTAGAGGGTTCTATCTCGAGAACGGTCAATATTTCCACCCTAGAGACCATGATTTTCGGAATCAGCGTGCTGAGAAGGCTCTGTGAGCCAAATTTCAGCTAAATCGGGATGGCCCGTTTCTCGCTGCTGGACTCGCTGCGAGGGTTCTATCTCGAGAACGGTCAATATTTCCACCCTAGAGACCATGATTTTCGGAATCAGCGTGCTGAGAAGGCTCTGTGAGCCAATTTTCAGCCAAATCGGGATGGCCCGGTCATGGATGGTAAGAACTTTAGAGGGTTCTATCTCGAGAATGGTCAATATTTCCACCCTAGAGACCATGATTTTCGGAATCAGCGTGCTGAGAAGGCTCTGTGGGCCAATTTTCAGCCAAATCGGGATGGCCCGGTCATGGATGGTAAGAACTTTAGAGGGTTCTATCTCGAGAACGGTCAATATTTCCACCCTAGAGACCATGATTTTCGGAATCAGCGTGCTGAGAAGGCTCTGTGAACCAAATTTCAGCTAAATCGGGATGGCCCGTTTCTCGCTGCTGGACTCGCTGCTCGCTGCTCGCTGCTAGTTTGACAGACGTAATTTCACGGCAGCAAACATCCACACGGAAAAATAATACACACATGGCGCGAAATACATCACTCAAGGTTGCATAAATTACAGCTACTAGGCATCGCTAAACTACTGCAGTTCTATTTCGCTTCCAAGACAGACAACACTCCCAACGGCAACAACCCCGAGAAAGACAGCGCGAGTTACTGGCGAAAAGAGAGAAATAGCATGACGCGTAATTGATGCATTGATTATGCTCCTATCAACGACCTACGCCAAAATGGTTTACATGTAAGGCTACGAATCAGTCGCAACTCGCTGGCCGCCCGCCGTAGGTCCATCATCTCGATATTGTAGGTAGGTAAGCAAACATAACAGATATTACATCGCCTAAGTTAACCTTTCGTGGAACAAGTCGAGGTCATCACTCAACAGTCACGTCAATTTTAGATGACATGCTTTACTTCGATGCTCAAATTTATGATAATGTGTGGACCAAGTGTGGACCACCATGGCACCCAGAAGTGCTGCACAGTGCACAAGGAGGCTGCCTGAGTATAAAATGATTTAACTCAATTTTGTGTCGAATGATAAAAGGCCGGCACGGGGCTCAGAACTCAGTACAGCATGGGGCAGCTAACTAGTTTAAATGGACGCTCGGTCAGGTCCTGCCATGTTCGTGTATGCCAGACCTATTTCATTTCAAGAGAATGTGTGTGGTGGTGCTCAGGAATCTGAACTTTGAAACAGGCAGTGAGTTTCGAAATTGCTGGTGCCTTTCGATTCGGGTGATACCTATCGCTTCGGGTTCTACACAAACAGCAACGTTGAATAAAAAAAAAACAATTTCCGAATACGCGCTGGTGTTAAAGGAAAAGGGCCACCTTTAACATGGGGATTGAAACTGAGATTGCCATCTTGTAGCCCGTGTCCGAAAACCTAACCGATTACCTCCTTACGGCCGATTTCGGCCTCCATTCGTAGTTATCGGCAATTTTAAAAGAAAATACGCCAGGAATGCGTCCTTATCCCAGGAATGCGTTCTTATCCGACAATACAGCCACCCGCGGCGAGGCTTTGGTTTTTTACCAATCAGCTCCAACCAGCTCAGCTTTAACCAATCAGCTTATCTGACACAATCCGACGAGTCTGTCTTCTGCACGCTGATTGGCTTGAGTGTGACGTCATCGCTATGCCATCATACAGTAGGTGCCGTAGAGAGTATCAACATAGTACCAATATGTTAAATAGTTTTAAATACTTTTTCGCGAATTAAGCACTTCTGGCACCAGTTTTAAAAAGAAAATGAAAAATAATAATGTCAAAATGAAAAACAACGATATCTTCATATTTCACGAAGGTGGCCCTTTTCCTTTAATTAGTTACAGATGACACCTGGCATGTGCCATTTAGCCACGACAGTCAGTTTCCATGTTTCAAACGACGCTTTAATATCCACCGCCCACCAACATTTTCCCACGCTCATTCCATGTATGTGCCTGTGTCATTCCAAAACAGAGAACTGAATCGTTCATAATCATGGCAACCATATCGAAGCGTTGCTAACACACTTCAAGGCAGGACCGATGACGGCCCCGCTTACGCACTGACCGAAGCGCGAGAGCGGCAGCGCAACGTGCACAGCCCGGTCAAGGGTCAGAACAGCATCGCACAGAGTTCACAAAGAAAACGTCAGCATCCAACAGCAAAGACAACTAGGACTCAGCTTATCTGCCACTGTCCACACACTCACCGAAAGAGAGCATACAAACTACGCAAACACACGACAAACACGCACACAACAAAGTCGCACACAAATTGCCTCAAAAGCTATCTATCGAGCAAGCTGGCTAATCGGGACCTGATGCGTCCGCGCTTTCATTTCATCCACAACCGAACTGCAGACTTAATGGAATAAGACACACCGTTGCCACTTTTTACCCCGTCGACACGGGCTACTTCTTCACTTGACAGTGGTACCTACGAGTACCTCAAACCAAGACATCCAACGAGGGATGTGGTAAAAGAGGGAAATGCGCACGCGCCACGTAGTCGCTACAAACAAGTGCTTCCCGTACACAACCGTCAGAGTGCTCCTTATTCCCGTATGCCGCCCTGCAAGAAAACTGCGATCGAACTGGGGGGACCATATTTGGGTCGTCTCCTCAGCCTTTGGAATTTGACGTGCAGTTGGTGTGCCCCTTGTGTGATTCGGCGGTACTCGCAGAACTGACAACCATTTTCTTCGGTTTCGGCCACGAGATGTCGCTCGAGGCATCCGAGTCGGAGTCGCTGGAGTCAGAGTAGGCGCCGACTCCGGGGAGCACGCCGATACATTCTAGCGCCGACGGATACTCTACGGCCCCGTCCTCCACCGGCACGGGTACCGGGGTCGTCTCATCAGCTCCCACGGGCGGCTCTGGGGAAATAAAGTACGGTGAGTTGACGGTGAGGACCGGAAGAGACTACGAGGAAGGCTCTGCGGCAGTTACCTACTGAGAAGTGACCATAAGAAACATTTCGGAGAGTGAACTAGCCGTAACTCAACCTAAATTCAGACCATTGATATTGAAAACGCGCTAAAAATCATAACTTATTACATGTCATATAGCAATAATGTGACATCTCGTAAGAAACATGACGAAAAGCACCGGATTACGAATAAGGATACGAATAGCACCGAAAATGAATAAAACAACCGATCAGCTCCGCGTCCGAAGGCATGTTACGCGTACCGGAATCGCCTTTGCCCTCCGCCGCATCCGACGCAGCAGCCGGTGCGGGTTTCTCGGCGGCGTCCCCGGCAGAGTTGGTACGCGCCTTCTTCTTCACCACTCCGGCCATGAGCTGGCTCTGCGTGCGTTTGGAGCCGGCTGCGGCGGCCCGTGCGGCGGGCGGCGCCGAGGGCCGCTGCACCTCCGCCTTCAGCCGCTGTTCTGTGGCCGCCTCCTCTGCCGACGCCTGCGCCTTCCTGAGGCGGCAGGCGGGGCGGGGCAGACGTGTCAGTTAGGGCCAGGGGATACTTAGTTTAGCGCGTAAGCCGCCCAACCTAACCTCCTAAAACACGCTGAATTCAGAGTACAGTGTTCCGGAAACATTAATTTTACCATTGAAAACGAAAAGTGCCCAAAAAGTTAAAGTGTAAAAGGGGACAGAGGCCGCTTGAACACATTTCGCACTAAATTCATAAAAGTATATCCCCGCGTTCGATGTCTCTCGAACGACGAAGATTCTAAGTCGTCCGGCCAATCACGTTCCATAGCCGCAGCCGAGCCCCCGCTGACCTTGAACGGGATTGGCCGGATGATGTAGAATCTTCGTCGTCCGAGAGACATCGAACGCGGGGTATATTTCACAGTCAAACATGAGCGCACGAAACCAATGGGAGTTGGGACGCAAATCAGCAGCTAACTTTCAAACAATTCTAAGCTTTTCAAGCCGACCTATAAAAAAAATTGGATGCTGCATCACTGATTCATTCGCTCTCAAAGCCTTAGCTTGTAACTCACCTAAACTCCTCCAGCTCCTTGTTTTCCTCTCGGTTTATCTTCGACTGCTGCTCGATTTTTGTCTTGTCGACAAGATCAAGAAAGCTGCACTCATCTTCATCGAGATTCTTTATTTGGTTTTCTAAAACGACAGGAAAATGTGACATACTGGGACTTGTGAAACGTTAAAAATCACAGCGCTCATCAGGTCGAATCCCGTCAATTGTGAATTCGGCGATGAACCGTCAACATGAAATCGTGCTATGCAGGTCAAGACTACATGTTCAAAGATTGTTTTATTCTTAAAATAGGACCGATAGCTACTATTATGGAAGGAGCCCTTTCTCTCGCTGGACCTACCGTTTTTCTTCTATGCACCCCGACCGACCCGGGAGGGGTTGGTGTGATCATTCTCATCCTTTTGCCCTTAATTGAGCTAGAGCTTGGCGGAAAACGAGCGTCACGGCACGCGGGGATTGGTACCGGACTCTAAGTTATTAGGCCGAGTGGTGACCAGTGAGGTCGGATCAAAGCCCCAAAGGTATGGGTCCCTTTTTGACAATAACTTCGCCGAAAACGACGGCAGAGCCGCGAGTTAGGGACCGTCGTGTTTGTCACGCTTACGTAAGGACTCAGTCACTCATAAGCTTGCTTCTTCATCTCCCAATGAAACATTCCCTGGCACAAAGGGCGTTGATAAGTTGCGACATTTTTGGACCGTGCATACGTCGTCCACTCCAGAAGTTTTGAGACTGGCCTCGTAAAATCCATATGAACAGTGCTAGATACTTGTTGTTCTCACAAGTCCTTACCACAGTTGTTATAAACGTACTTGCGTAATTTTGTTTTTCTACGTTGCAAAAGACGGCAACGGCGTCACCCTGAACATGGCAAGTCGCATGCGTCTTGTCACAGTGACCAGTGTAGAGCACAGTCAGGTTGTTCATGTGAAGACAACTTGGAGGGTCGCTGTGCAATAAAATTTTGGGATTAGCTTGGCAAAAATGCCCGAGAAACATAGCAAATTGGCTCTCAAGTGACTTGAGACGAAAGCTGGATGTATTTTTACCATCATGAGACCAAGAGACAAAAGGTCCAATGAAAACACACTGACTCCTTCAGACCCAATAAAGACAGACAGCGCAGGTCCCCTGGGAAGCTCAAATTAATCCCTTACTTAGAACAAAAAGGCAAAAAATTCATAACCTGGGTCCCCTACACGGCCAGATTGTCAACAAGGAATGATTCGTGAAGGTTCTGAGGGAGTTGAGAAAGAGATTTCGCCGCAAAAGGTCGGAACTCTTCAACTCTGGCAAGGGGCTCCTGCACCAGGACAGCGCACACACCCACAAGTCCACCATGGAGACGAACTATCTGACACAGATGTGCGTCAAAACCGTCCGTATCCCTTCCCACAGTCCTGATCTGGCCCCCTGGCTTCTGGATGTTCCCCAGACTGACAGGGAAGCTCAGGGGCCGTCTTTCGGAGGATGTGGAGGAGATAAGTGAGGCTGTGACAGAGGCCCTGGGCACCTTCACTTTGAAGGCCTATCAGCAGGCCTTCAGGCAGTGACAGGAGCGCTAAAGCAGGTGCATTGGACTCGGGAAGTTCCATTTCGAGAGTCATACAAGTTTCATGCTTCTCTGCAACAGACAACTGTCTCTACTGAAAAAGTCTCAAAACTTCTGGAGTGCACCACGTAGGTTCACTTATGCCGCCATAGATCATTGGCCTGACATGACTCGAGGATAAAGATGACGCTGATGTCAGCAAGATCCACCTTGAATGTTTCAAAGGCCAGGCATGCAAGCGTTCAGCTCTTTATCACTAACCGGTACGAGCAATCGCGAGAAAACCGAGCGCGGATTACACCAATGGTTGCCATCCCACTGCCCCTCAGCAAGGAGGGCCAAGGGCGATAGCTAAGGTGTTGGGTGCCACAGCTGACCCTAAGGCCAAATGTGAAATAGATTTGATTAGAATATAGCCAAATGCAGCCTATTTTTGTCATAAAGTTCACACAATATGCAAAGCAATGACCATAAAAGTTGCCAAGAAAATGCCATTCTATAAGGTCATACCAGCTGCACAAGCTGTCCCCAGCAAGGTTTGTGCCATCCTACCAGCAGCCACATTTTTGATGGAGGTTTATTATCACAGCAAGTAATCACATCATTTGCCTCCCACTTACTGAACTTCCTCGACTCCTCCCACTCCTCCTGCTTTTTATCTTTCTGCTCCTGAAGACGGTCATACAATGTCCTATGATCATACTCTGGTTCAGGAGCCTCTGAAAAAGGTGCCAGAGGCCATATGAGTCATAGATACAAACAACACAACTTGTTTAAATATGCATAAAGCTTGAGCTTAGAAGAATAGTTCAATGTAAAACTGATATAAATCTAAAAACAAATACCTATTAGAATGCAATATTTCAATTGTGACTAGAAAGACCAACTATTTCATACAGCTGCTTACACCTCAGAGTAGAGTTATCAAAGTAGGTAGGTAGGCTAGGTAGTGTACCTAGCATTCTGGTCAGTACCTAGCTAGAAAAAAGTAAATGCTTAACTACATGGCTACTTAAATGAATCACATCAATAGGTACTGTAGCACCCTGCAGTTCAAAGAAACCAAACCAGCTATCAGATCATAAGCCTGTTGGCGCTCACCGATCGGCTGGTCCTCCGTGCGTACTTTCTCCCACTCCTTTTGTCTTGCCTCTCTCTGCTTCTGCAGCTCAGCCTCGCTCACAAAACCGCTGCTCATGGCTGCTGGTCAAGCCTTCACCTGTGGACGGCTATGGTCAAACGTCAAAACAGAGTCATCGCTCATTGCACCCTAGCTGGCTGAAGCCTGCAATGTGTCACACTAGCATATGTATCATACCTAAACATTGATTACAATTACCCATTACAAAACAAAACAGGTTCTTTTGATGACCATATTTTACATCTAAATCATTCACTACCTTACTTTTTGGCACACTAGCGTCTCAGTAGCTTGAGCTGGTCTAGCAGTACCTAGCACAATGTCCTTGTCAACCTTTATCGTTATCTAGAACTCTTTAGGGACCACTACCTCACTCAACACGTGCTGTCCCCAACGAGATACCGCCCCGGACAGACGCCGCACGTCCTGGACCTCGTGCTGACCAACGAGGAAGGCATGGTCCTCGACCTCCGCAGCCATCCGCCACTCGGCAGTAGCGACCACGTCGTCCTGACGTTCACCCTGCGGTGTTACGCTGAAGTCGAGCAAGTGACAACACTGAAACCGGCACTCCACCGCGGCGACTATGGGGCGATGGTCCAAATGGCGCGAGAGGCGACCTGGCCTGTCTCTGATGGCTGCACCGTTGACCAACACTACCGAGCGTTTCAAGAAGTCCTGGACGGCATCTGCGAGCGCGGCATCCCTAGGCAGCACCCAGGTGGCAGGAAGCGAAACCTGTACATGACGCGCGAGGCCCTGACGCTGCAGAACCGTAAGAAGAGAATGTGGAAGAGATACCTACTAACCCAAGATACCCTGGACTACTGCCGATTCTCTCGAACCAGGAACCAGTTGAAGGGACTGGTTAGACGTCTCCGCAGGAATTTTGAGCGGCAACTGGTGGAGAACCTGCCAGAAAACCCGAAGGCATTTTGGCGTTATGTACACTCCCGCCTGACCACCAGAACAAGAGTGGACGACCTCGTCACTGAGAATGGGGATATGGCGTGCACGGACGCAGCTAAAGCCAGGGCTCTGGCGGAAGCTTACAGCAGTGTGTACTGCTGGGATGAAGACCCGGCTGACGTTCCAGCAATGAATCCCCAGTATGGAGGCCCAACGTTGGAGGAGCTGCGGGTGACGCCGGGGCAAGTGGAGGGTAAACTCCGCAACCTACGCCCGGCAGCATCACCAGGCCCTGACGCAGTCCATCCTAGGGTGTTGCGCGAGCTGGCTGCCCCCCTGTGTGGTCCCTTGACAGACCTCTTCAACCACTCCTTGGCAGACGGAAGAGTCCCAAGAGATTGGAAGCTAGGTCAAGTTGTCCCCATTTATAAAAAGGGACCTCGTAGCGATCCTTCCAATTACCGTCCCGTCAGCCTGACGTCCGTGACGGCGAAAGTGTTGGAGTCGCTCGTGCGTGACGCCCTGTTCGAGCACATGACAGTGACAGGCCAGCTAACTGAATGCCAGCACGGGTTCCGCCCGGGGCGCTCCTGCGCAACGCAGCTTCTCAGCACACTCGAGGAGTGGACTTGGCTGATGGAGGAGGGCGAGCCGGTTGACGTCGCCTACTTGGACTTCCGACGCGCCTTCGATTCGGTGCCTCACCTGCGTCTTCTCCAGAAGCTCCACGACATGGGCGTTAGGGGACGCCTCCTCGAGTGGCTTCGCTCTTTCCTGACAGAGAGAAAGCAAAGGGTCACTGTCAACGGCAGCTTCTCGGACTGGGTCGCAGTCGGCAGCGGTATCCCGCAGGGCACAGTTTTGGGACCAGTGCTCTTCATCGCTTTTGTCAACGACCTACCTGGCTGCGTAGAGAGCGCATGCAAGCTCTTCGCTGATGACACGAAGGTGTACGTCGGAGCGGGCACCGAGACCGGCCGCAGAAGGCTCCAGCAGGATTTGGACGCCCTGGCGGCCTGGTCTCGGAAGTGGAAGCTGCCGTTCAACCCATCCAAGTGCACAGTGCTTCACCTGGGCAGCCAAAACGTGCGGACGAAGTACACGATCGAAGGTGCTGCATTGAAGACTGTTGACACGGAAAGAGACTTGGGGGTCCAGATGGACAGACTGCTTAAATTCAGGGAGCAGGCGGCGACCGCCATTGGCAAGGCCAACAGAACCCTCGGCCTGATCAAGCACAGCTTCGTCCACATCGATTCCAAGACACTTCCTCTGCTGTATAAGACAATGGTTCGCCCGCACCTAGAGTACTGCAATCAAGTATGGGGCCCGTTCAACACGACCGACGTGAGGCTGGTGGAGCGGGTTCAGCGACGGGCTACGCGCCTTGTCCCTGGACTTCGGCATCTGCCTTACGAAGAACGACTGAAGAGTCTTAAACTTCCCTCCCTCCAGTACCGCCGTCGACGCGGAGATATGATCACGATGTTCAACATCATGCACGGACGCTCCGGCCTGGACAAGGACGACTTCTTCTCGCCCGCCCCAAGTACACGCACCCGCGGCCACCGACTCAAGGTGGCCAAGAAGCCAGCGGTCAGCCGCGTCCGGCGCAACCACTTCGCCACCCGGGTTGTGTCGGACTGGAACGCCCTACCAGAAGAAGTTGTCTGCTCGCCATCGACAAATGTTTTCAAGAACCGGCTGGACAAGCACTGGATGAACTATGCCTTCATCGCTCCACAATAGATAAGACTGTTAATGCTACCCGAGCTCTTTACGACGGATCCACCGGGCAATCCTAGTGCCTTCAATGATCCCCAAATATCAGGTATCAGGTATCAGGTATCTGACAAAGAACCATAAACAAGCACACTGTAGGTGATATAGATACGTTTTCAATAACTTTTTCAGCCAGCTAGAGCGGGGAAATCTCAGTGCATTGACGTCAACAATGCAACAAAACCGCAGATTGAAATGTGCACAAAATGGTAAACACTAAGTGTAAGGGTCAAAATTCCCCGAGTTATAACGCAAGAATGACCTTTATTGAGTTTTGGTGCGGCTTAAAAGAACCTTTTGCGTCATTAATGTCTTTAAAAATTAAAATAAACCCATCTCCCTTGCTCAGTGTAGTATTGAGTGGCAGCTAGGAAATCACAGCTCAGCTGATCTTACGTTACTGTGATTTCGGTCTGCCTTTTTGTCAAAGTTTCCTAAAAAATGAGTAGATTTTCTTTTCACTTATTTTTGAGCAAGGTGAAATATCAATTTTTACAAAATATTATAAATAAGAAGATGATAATTTCCCAAAATTACCCTCATATCAAAATCATTTTCTTCTTTAAAAGGCTAGCCAGCTGAGTTCCTAATAACTCATTTTGTTGTATTAGTCATACCCAGCACGGGCTTGGTTTCGCCAGTTCTCTATATACCGTGGTTTCGCCCAAAACCGTTTTGGTTTGAGTGAGCCTTGAGACGTGTATTGTTGAATGTTTTCAGTGTACTTTGCTGTGCGATTAGTAAGAAGTATGTGGTGACTCTCAAGCAATGAAAATGGAAGCATTGTTCACGACCGGAAGATGAGGTTTCCTTTATTATGGTGATCCATCAAGATTCATCACCTCGTTTCAATTCATTTTCCAAGTTCACCGTGATGAGTTAATGGGAGCGAGGCCTACTTTTGTGTGAAAGTGTACCTAATAGCTCAAGATATTGGGTCAGTTACAAGCTCAATGAAAGGTGCATTTAATACTGTATTTTTGATACAAGCCCCTGCCCATAGTAACTTTCTTTGAAAGTCTACCTGCATTTACCACTGTTCAAGATTCTGATTTGGTCAGCGTCATCCATTTGTACGATCAAGCATGTCCATCAGAAGTGTGCTTACCAGAGACCTTAATGGTAAGATATTTATCATCTCTACAGCCATGTTGTAACAATAATTATTAGCTACTTTGATACACTTAGCCACACTATAATTACAAACATTAATATCATCCATTTCATTGCTGTCAAAATGTGCTTTTGGGGGGAGGGAAAGTGAATAAGTTTATAGCAACATGCTGTCACTTATTTTCTGATTCCCTAGCTGTTCTGTATGAATATATTTGTTCTTCAGTCTCTTGTGACCTTTGAGTTAAGCTAGGTTTATGTCATTGTTGCTCTTGTTATTCAAAGAATAATGTTTTTATTGGGTGTGTGTTGTCTTGTCATATAATCAAAAAAAGTTTTTTTCTGAGAACATGTCATAAATTGTATAACACGCATTTCTGTTTTCTGTCTTAGTGTTCCATGCAATGTGGTTTCAAGTGATCAATGGACAGCTTGTGATGTCAGGTGTGTAATTTCTATTGGCTGCTTTTGGGCTGCATGGCTCTCATCAAGTTATGCCTAGTTTGAGTTCTAATGAAGGACAACCTATCCTAATTTCCCAGGTCAAGTGAGGGGGTTCTACTCATACCCAGCTGTTGAGCATTTACCTCTTGTTTACTGCTGAGTAGGACACAGTAACATGAATCAGCATGACTTAAAAGTGCATTAGTGTAGAACTTTGAAGGTGTAAGATTTTAATCGTTTGGGAAAGCCATGCCATTAACCAACAGCTTTGGTTTTGTTTACCAGGATCAGCTCAGTTGCCCCGATAAATTGTCCGGCCGTTCCGGATACCGCTAAAACGTACCATCTTGTCCGGCCATTCCGGATACCGTCAAAACGTACCACTTGTCCGGCCGTTCCGGATACCGTCAAAACGTACCGGCCTTCGTGGCCATGTCTCTGGCTCCTCACATCTCAAACATTGGGCATTCGGGTCGCTGTCATGAGTCTCCCAGCTCGCTTACTTCAGTTGCTGTTGACTTTTTTATTTTTCATTCTGAACTCAAATGCTACTGCCAAGCTGGTATTGGACCCCTCAGGCGAGGGGTGTCCGATTTCCGTTCGGGTAGATGCGTGGTGAACGTGAACTCCCGGTTCGAGCCCCTCCAGCGCCCGTTCTGTCGGAGATAGCCTAGTGTCAGCGTCAGTGGTCGCAGCACAGGCCAGGTGGCTGCATTTAGGATGGTCAGCTCGGTCGCATCTCAAAATGTCGACTTGTGAATCATCATTCAGTCAAACATTCTGCCCGCTTGGAGCTTTCTGATCGAACGATATTGCTTAGGATGTGGGTAACGACGTACGCTTAGTTTCGTCTTTTTTTTTACCTCGGTAACTCCGTCTGTTATAAGAAATTATTAGAACTCCGTATTTTATAAAAGCAGCTCCTTAGCTTTTTTGTTCGTTTGCTTCCATTTAATACGTACCCCACGCCATGAATGCTCAACTGAAATATAAACAATTAGTTCGAGAAGATTGCGAAATTAGAAACTGGGATGTTGAGATGCACTCTGGATCAGAAGATGTGTCAGCTCCCTCATTTGTTTTACGCATACTTGTTCTATAATACATAAGTAGCCTTTTGGAAATATAAGGTTCATTTTTTGTTTCTCTACAAAAATATATCCAATGGGATATATTTTTGTAGGATATATAATGATCGGCAGCTAACCCTATTCGTGCTCCTCGTCTACCGATTCGGGATACCGACATCTTGCCGGCAAAGATTCTAGTGCGTGCTTCCTCCTCTGAGCGTTTTTCTTCGTCATCTTTTATCGTAGGGTTTTGGCTTGTTTTCTTCAAAACAAGCAACTGGTGCTTTGGCTGCTAATTTACAAACAATGAGTGTTTCATTGAAATTAACTAATGGCTGGTGCGGGCATTTGAAAAGTCTTTTGGCATGAATTACAAGAAGCAGTGCCTTCACAATGAACACACAGCTTTACATGCGCCGCTGTCGCATTGTTCCCTCGCAGCTGATTTTTCCTCGATACTTTTCACATTGTTCCAAAACACCGTCCTTGTTTCTCGGTACCGGCGCTACCCCGCGGCTCTTGGTACCGTGATTTCCGCCCCGTGTTTCACTGAGCGGGCCCCCTGCGTGCAGTGGTGTACGGAACATCCCCCAACGCCTCGGCCGTCACCACGATTGGTGTCACGCTGGTGTCGGGTGACTCACCGCTTCACGGCCTGCACGACCTTCCAGTTTAATGGAACGCTGCACGGCCGCCTGCAGACGACCGGCCACCTAGAGCTGCCGGTTTCTCGCCGGTTTGAATCACATGACGAGCTCCGTGGGACCGTTAATACCGTTGCCTGATTAACTGTCCGGTACTGACACGCATGTCTAGTGTCTCCCACCTGGTCACTCGGGTATTGGGACAATGACACTACTAAAACCAATCGCGCCGTCAAATGAGCCATCCTCTGCTGACCAGAGAAAAGGCTGAGTGCCGGTGCCGGCGGCGGTTTCTAGCCGGACACTGTTTGTTCTGTGCTCTTTACCGTGCTGCCGGCGTGTGTGTGTCGGTCGGTGACCCATTCTAAACAGCGCTGAGGTTGTAGTGCCGCTCTCAGTTTCCGCGGAGCAGGCGACGGTTAGTTACCGCGGCTCTGACGTACCTGCGCCCGCCTTGCAGAGAGTATCCGGTCATGTCTGGGCCGGTCGGTGAAAATATCCATGAAGTGCATGGTCCGAATGGAAACGAAACAGGACAAGTTCGAGAACCGGGTCTTGGTGAGTTATAAGGCGGTGGCGAAACAGACTGGGTTTTCGATACAGTTAGATGTGTGATATTGTCATGTTTAGTGTACCAACAGGAATAGTATAAGTGGAAAGTTGTTTGTAAAACCTGATGGTCTGTTAGCGTCATGTAAGTGAAAGTGCATTTTAAAATTGGAATCGCTTGCTAATTGACTACCTAGTTCGCTTGGCAGAGGAGTTGAATTTGACACGAATTGGCCGAGAACGTCCGAAGGTTTTCGGGTGTCGAAGGGATTGGCGGCTTTAGTCGAGTGTTACCCTTGTAACTATCTCTGCAACGGCCTTTTGACGTACCATTTCTAACTTCGTGTTCCAATCCCCCAGGCGTTCTCTGCATGTCGTTTGTTCATCATGACTGCCAAAGTTCCATCCCGGGTAAGTAGTTCAGTTGATTCCCCGACACTTTTCACACGGAACTCTACTTAGAACATGAGACTACCGTCTAAGCTACCGCGGTTTCGGATATCCGACGATTGTCTGAACGAGGTTTTCCGGTATTCTAACGTCTGTTAAAATCGATGCGTAGTGATGCTGGTAGCCAAAGCTCCTATGAATATGAATATTGGACTTCTTGTCAGTGCCATATAGAGATGACATGCACTTAAAACCGTGGCGATTCAGTGGGTCTTTTTAAGCAACTTATTTTCAGCCAGTAGCGTGCCAATATGGCTGAGGCATTGTTAGTCTGAAGAAATTATTACGTAGCGAGCGAAGGAAGCGTAGTCTTTCGTAGATTAACGAAAATTTCTGAGTATGAGCGGCCGGCCGGCCGTGGTTACGCTTTTGCGAGGCTTATATCTCAGCAACCACTTGACCGATTTACATTCGATGATTTTTCTAGGGTAGCTTCATTCCCTCTACCAAGTATTGGACTATTCTCGATGCATGTGGGTGACCGCTTATGCACGTGCCACGTGCAAAACGAAGAGGTGTCAGTTTTGCAATTGTTGCAATATCTTGGTAACTACTTGGCCGATTGCGCTGAAAGTTGGTATGTAGGTAGGCACCCACTAGGCAATGCATATCCATGTGCCACAGTTGGGGTGCTGCTGCACGTGCGCACGTGCAGGGGTCGATTCCAGATCTCGAGAACGGCTGAACCGATTGTGCTGAAATTTGGTACATGGTTAGGGACCAGTTAGTAGGGTGCCGTGCAAAAGTCAGTTGTGACCCATTTTGCACGTGTGCACGTGCAGCTTCCAGATCTCGAGAACGGCTAGGCCGATTGCGCACAAATTTGGCACATCGCTAGGGACCGGTTAGTAGGGTGCAGTGCACAAGTTAGTTGGAGGTGTCCCTTGCAAATTCGCTTGTCCAAGGCCCACCCTCTTGCTCGCTCCGTTGGTCGCCCCAAAAGGCGTTTTACTGGTTAAAAATGTTGCTGATCTTTCCTGGCTGATTTCATTCCTGAGGTAAGCAATGAAATTTGTAGCATGATTTCATTTTGTGTTTTTATTGAATTCCTTAAAAGCTCGCCTAAAAGCATTCTCTCTCATTCAGGCTCTCATCAACCCGGCAGGCGGTGGACCTCCCGGCCACCTTCCGCGCGGTGGGGGGGGGGGGGGGGCATTTTTTTGCCCCCCTCCCGTATCTCCGAAACTACTGGACGGATCCGTAACATTCAAACGATGTTCGATAGCCCTGTCAAATTTGTCGATGGAACTCCAATTTCATTGACCTCGGGGTCACCGATGACGTCACAGGGCAGGTCAAAGATAAAATGTTTCACGTACGTCAAAAATAGGGCGTACGTTGCCTAGTATATATGTTGCTATTAGAGGTCACTGATAATACCATGTCAGGTCACAGGTCAGGTCACCAAGGGTCAGCACATGAACCAACTTTACTCTTAACTAGGGTTGTGCGATGCATGTTTTATGGCCCCCCTGACATGGTCCCCCCAAAAAAAGGTTACAGGTCTAAGGTCATTTGGGTCAGGCTCATGGAATTTTCAGGGTAGGTTCCTTGAGATTTGGTCAAGTTTGGCGCTTTCGGTCAACCGTCGTGAAAACGGCTGTTCTGAACCTTTCTGAGCACGGTGCAAGCTCAAATATACATATGTTGCATGTTCCCATTCAATTCGCCGGACCTATTGGTTTTCTACATACGCGCCGGCCGGGGGGGGGGGGGGGGTTGGTTGGTACGATTTCCCTCGCCGTTTCGCCCCCCCCCCCCCCCTGATGAAGCTAGAGCGTCGCGGAAAAAACAAGCGTGAGCGCCGTTACAAGACGCAGGTACTGGTACCCGATTTTAAGGTCTCTTGAGGTCAGGTCAAGTGACCAAGGGCCAGGGTTCAGTTTTCATAACTTCGCAAAAAAACGGTCGGAGAGCCGCGATTTTGGCATCATCGTGTTCGCCTCGCTCAGGCGCGTCGAATGGTATACTTTTTGTTCGGGTGAGGTCAACTTGAGGTGTTGACCTCGGGTCAAGGGCAGGTCAGCTCCCCCAGATCACGAAGCTGGTTGACAGAGGTCATGTTACATATTACTCGAATCGGCAGGTCTTCCTGAGTTTATTGGTGGATTTCCCGACTCGCTAACTCAATTTGATGGGGAGTTATTGATGAAAAACTCTAATGACCCAAGTATATAACTGCAATGAAAACCGTAAGCCTCATGCTAATAATTATATTAAAAATAGGGCCAAGAAAATAAGACATGCTGGGCAAACTGACAAACTGACTTTTGTCAAACCGTCTTACGGTTTTCATTGCAGTTATATATGTAATCATGAGCCTCAAAACCGCGCTTTCTTTAACAATGACCCAAGTGACCATAAATGACGCCACGCAATGTCAACAATGCAAAAGTGAAGCATCGGACCTTGCAAGGCGTGAAAGAAATCACGATTCCATGTGCTGGAGACAGTTTGAGATAGTTCTCGGCGCTAACATAGCAGTTTTCATTTTTCCCATTGACTTAAACCTAATGGTGAGGTCACGTGGCCGACCTGACCTCATGTGATTTTTAGGGAAAATCCGAGATATATGTACAAGTTGTGAGACCTCTGGATGATACTACATCCTGTAAGTTTCATCTCCCTGTGAAAGTTCCTCTGGCACTGACGGCGTTGCGAAGTTGCGACATCTGAGGACTGTGCAGAGGTTCACATATGACGTCACAGGTCAGTGACCTGACCTGACCTGAAAATGCGGTTGGTGTCACAAGATGCGACTTGGATCAAAGGTCAGCTATGCCAAGTTTCAGCTCTCTATCGCCTGCGTGTTCGGAGCTATCGTGAAAAAACCCTATAGGGAGGCGGCACCCACCCCCCCCCCCCCCGTCGGACGGCGAGGGTTAATGATACATGCAGTACCTGATACGAGCATAAGGTTAAAACATGTCTAATATCATTTCAATAATAACGCTCGAAAGCGTCACAGCTAGACAAAAAAGAAAAACTGTACTTAAAAATAAACGGATGTGAACACAATCTCCTTGACCGAATCCTTACAAAATGCAAGTCACGGGCCATGGCACCCCAGAAAACCTTGCTTAAAAAGACCCACTGAATCGCCACGAAATCAAGTGCTTTAACATAGGCGTGTCATCTCTATGTATATAAGATCTCTATGGTCAGTGCGTGCTTTCTAGTGTAGGAATTTAAAAACATGTGTCAGTGGCTAGGCGGATAAAATCGATGTCAAGCTGCTGCTGATTGATTCTGTCTCTGAAAGCCAACTTGCTTCGTGATGCTGTTTTCAGATTGACCATCATTTCCACTACCTGGATATTCAGGCCATCGAGAGCAAGCACCCGAACGAGGTAGGTTTAGGGCGGGTTGAATGGACCGCGGTGACACCATGGCTGACAATTGGCTACTCTGTTAGGACCGGTAGTGGCCTACACCGTCCACCGGTGGAACCCTACACACAGTAGCGCTGTTATCCGCATTACACCAGTACGCTGTTATCCACGTAATCCGTCATTTATAGCCTCCCTAACACTCCCGACCACGTCGTGCCGCGCAGTTTTGTCTGGTGGTGAATGACAAGCGCTACACGTTCATCCCGGCTGACGAGCGGCACAACGAGATCGACGCCATGATCACCAACCTGGGCGTCTCCATCAAGAACGTGTTCCCCACGGTGCCACTCAGGTGAGTAGGTACTCTTCCGTCTCCCTGTGCTGGCACTCGTGTTGTGGGAAGGTGTGCGGGTCACTCCTTCCTGGTACCCATGTCTTGATATCCCCGATTTTGAGGATTTTACGCTTGAGCGATAGAGTAGGATTTCACGCAGCCCTTGCCGCGACTCGGTGCTGACGTGTGGGGTTTTGTATTTTTGTAGTAATATCTGCGATTGGTGACAACCCGCCCGTATTGCGTGATGTTTTACCAATGGTTCCGGTCGCGTGGTTTGCGGTGTGCCGTGTTTTGGGTATTCGATTGCCGTGCTGTAGTGTTCGGGCAATGTGATTTTGATCGTGTCGTCGTCCTTTTGTCCCGCGTGCTCTACACCTCTGGTGCGTGCGGGATTTGCGGTGTTTGTGGCTTGTGGTCTGTCACTTCCCGCCGGCGCCGGAGGCCCGAGGTCGTCACGGTCTGCTGCCTTCGAGATCAGCCAGTCATCGATTCCAGTGTTGCTGCATGAACGAGTTGTTTCACCAGTAACTTTGTCAAGCCCCCCGATGATCTAAAACTGATAAAAATGAATGGCTGGCGACCTAATGTCGCTAGTCTGGTCATCCTGGCAACAAATGCATCAACTTTGATTCCCGATATCGAGCGCAGTGACATTGCTGGCTGATCTCGACGGCGCGGCGGGGGCCGAGCGACAGTTTTCCACTGCCGATGTCCGTCGGCAGTACCCCGAGTGCCCCGTGTGGCTAACCCCCCACACCCGCTCCCCCTGGCTCCCCCGCCCACCTACACAGCCACATAGTTCGGAAGGTGGAGGTGGTGCCGGCCCGCCGGCTGCAGAAACTGCACGAGGTGGCGCGGCTGGTGGAGGCGCGCGAGCCCGTGCCGTGCGGCGGGTTCTCCACCCAGTACGCCTGCATGTGCGACTACCACAACCTGCCCTACCGGGACGAGGTGGCCTGGGTAGGTGACCCGCCCCGCCCCGTGAACCGCCCCGTCACGTCCCGGCTGTCTCCGCAGACGGGCTGGCGAGCGCGACTTCTACAGCGGGGCGGGGTGTGGGAGGGAAATAGGGCCCTACAAGGGCGGCTTTGTATGAAGGCTGATAGAACGGGTTTCTATATGTTTCAAGTGCTGAGCTGGCGGATTGAAAATATCTTCTTTTTTGTAATTACACTGCAATTAATTTCCATTTAAACGGTCTGTTTCTGTGTCTGTTTCATTCGGCGTAGCGTGCACCCGTTACCAGTATAACATTTTGCATATTCTAATCAACAAATCCACAATCAACCTCAGTAGCCTGACCACTATCGGTCAAAACATGGTTTTTCTGCCAGCAAGCGTGCTATGGTTTTCAACCACTGACTCTGACACTGACCCGTAACACAGGATGTGGACACCATCTACCTGTCTCACGACTCCCGGGAGCTCAGTCTGCAGGACTTCGACCATCTCGATCCCAAGTAAGTCGGCTGGAGCAGCGCCGGACGCCGCACGCCGCACGACCATCCCTGGCTGCCCCGGCGGGGTGGGGATGTGGGGTAACTTTACTGCCGATCGGGCCGAGACTGACAAGAACGTTATCGCCTTACTCAAGCCTTACATGAGACACCGGTCTATGTGACAAAATCACACCCAGTTCTCACCATCAATGGTTCTCTGAACGGCCTTGAGGTCCCGCCGCGCCGCCCGGAACCCCACCCCAGCCCTTACCTCCCTCCCCGGCCCCTCCCCAGCCGTTAGCGCCGCTCGACCTCCCCCTCGCCCGTCCCCACCGTCCCAATTGCAGCCACACGATGGTTCAGTGAGTATGATCGACCACTGACTCACAGGGTGTGACATTGCGCTGAGATAGGCGGCCGGTCGGCCCGGGCGCCATACAGTAACCACACGGGGTCGAGGTCAGATGACAGCCGCCGTCTCCGGTGTCACTGTCTGAGGATAGGGGGCGGGGGAGGGCTGGGGATGTCGGTTGGCAGGGGGGGGGGCTGGTGGGGGAGGAGTAATGGCATGACTTGATGATCGGTTGAGAGGCAGATCAGCGGAAAATCAGACGAATATGCTGGGCTACCAGCGGGCTGGTGGCTGGGGCACAGACGGTTTCAACTTTCATGGGTTCAGTATTGGTGAGTGTAGGTGTGGGATATTGTCGGATCGGTAGCTTATGATATCTTCGTGCTTTTTTGGTCTCGTACTACTGGGCTCAGTTGTATGATATCGCGGGGTAGATAGGGGAGTATTGGTGAGTCGGTAGTGGGGTGCTGTCGGCGGGCTCACACCAGAGGTATCGGTGGGCCGCGTGGCCGGCGTGCCCGATCGTTGCGTGGGATGGTGGCCTATTGGCACAGCGACGATAAGGACCGATAAACGATATCGCCAGGCTGGAATTTACTGTGCAGCCCGCTTATTGAATGAAGGCCGATAGCACAGGCCGAAAACCATAGACGCAGCTGGACTCTGGTCTTTCAGGGTGCCGAATAAATTCATCAGCCGGCATTGAACATAACCGGGTGTTTTGCTGTGTTCGTGTTAGGCTGTATGCGGGGCACGGTCGTGTAGGTGCGCCCGTTCCGTCCATCTGTTGGGAGCGGACGGGAAATTCCGGGCGGATGCTGCCGACGTGCCGTTTTACGGACGTCGTAAAATGCCGTAATAACTGGGGTCAGCGCGGTTCGTGTCTGTAGCGCTGACACTCGGTCATACCCGGTTACTGTGGTTAGGACGGTCCATATTTAGCGCTGACCCTCGGTCATGCTTCCTGACGGGGAGGCTAGATTAAGGGCTCTTGTCTGCGCAGTATGGCCAAGCGCAGTATATAACAGCCGTCACACACCACTGAAACGATGCGATTAGAGTTAACCTGCACCGCAAATTATTTTTGACGTTGCCAGATGACAACTGAATACTTTCCTTTTTGAAATTGGATTCAATTCCTTACTTCACAGCAATATGCTTGGTTATTTCATGTGTCGCTCATCAATAACCAAAGTGTATGACGTTTGTCCATATCAGAATAAGCGTCATTTAGTATTACGGAACTATGTTTCAACGCCATGTCTCTTTTGAAGCGTTCGTATCTCGCATTTGACGAAACCACAGACCCATATAACAGCGATATCGTCAAATGCTACCGTCCCCTCACGTTCCCCTCCCCCTTGCAGAGACCTGGTGCCCATCATCTCTGCTCTCGAGTACAACACGTGGTTCACTAAGCTGCGCATCTCTCACCTGAGGCTCTCCCACGAGGCCGCCGAGCGGCTGCTGCACGTGCTGAAGAAGTCCGTCAGTCTGGAGGAGGTCTACCTCGACAACACCGGCCTGAAGGCGTGAGTGGGGCGTGTTCGACTGCTTTTGCTCGTCTCTTAACCCGCGCCCGGCTGGGGGTCCTGGATTTCCACGCCCTTCTGGGGGGGGGGGGGGGGGGGTGTCTGAACATCCCCCTTCTAACTCGGCTCCTGGGTCACGTAGCGATACGCGGAAGGCGGCGTTCGAAAGAGCGTCAAAAATAATGAGGAAATCACTTCCGTCAATTTTTTGGTCAGGTCAAAGGTCAGGTCACCAGAGGTCATTGAAGGCAAAATTTCGCCGATTTCCAGGTCGAATGTCGACAATTTCCAAGATGCCAACGCATAACTCGGAAACCAATAGAGCTACAGCGCCGCGGAAAAGCGCATTCGATAGCCCTATTAACGCCCTTTCTGAGTAATCCTCTCAGATTCGACCTAACGTCAACGGTTTTGCCTGCAGGGGGCAAATTAAACTGCAAAAATTATAGCCGATTTTTTCGGAAACAGTTTTTCTGTAATAACTTTTGACCCAAGCCTTGCACGAGCTTACTTTTACCGGCATCATGTTCCTCTCGTCAAGATGCATCGAATGAACTATAACTTGACCTTGAAAGGTCAACTTGAAAATTTGACCTCAGGTCAAGGTCATGACCTGACCTGAAAGGGTCATGTTGCATATCAGTCGACCCGTATCGTCGAGCTGAACACATCTAATGCGTTTTCATCGCTCTAGCATGCCTCTATCAAAAGTTATTTGCGAAAAACTGTTAGATACCATTCGTGACCTAAGATGACCTCATGGCATAAACAGGGGGCACGGACACCATTTTCATGTTCAGTGTGTCTAAACCACTTGTAATTCAGTGTTTGGGAGTGTTTATAATGTCCTTCGTCCAAAAGAGGCGCATTTCAATTTTCTCCCATTGACTTATAATGGGGAGGTCGCAAAATTGACCTGACCTTAGGTCACCGATATCAAAATTCTGAGCTATACATTTTGTACGTGCTATTGCTCTTAGCAATCGCTGAAAGTTTCAAAGCGATCGGTCACTCGGTGTAGCTATGACAGACATTGCAACTTTATATGAGGTGAGGTCACTTCAAGTGACCTGGTGACCTGACCTTAAATGACCTTGGTCTGAAATTTTCACAACATGTGTAGAATTGATGTATGATAAGGTGTACCAAAAACGGCGGCGCGGAGCGCCGCCGTTTTTGAGATACCTATTCTCGAAAAACCACAAGGGGGGTGTTCAAACCCCCCCCCCCCCCAGCAGGGCGCGGGTTAATAAAGGTGAAACAGCTGGGGTCGAGAGGGTAGGGGGAAGGGAGGTATGGTATATTTAGGAGAGACGGCGCCGGGTTGCAGAAGGTTATACTATGCAACTCCTATGGCTTTATTTGACTTCATACTGAGCAAATATAACCAATTACATCATTAAATTCGCTTCACGCCCTGTTTGCTGTATGACTTTCCTGAATCATGTTCGCTGACCTCCCGCCCGCCTGTCACCCTGACCTGACCTGTGACCGTGCCGCCGCAGCGACTACGCGAGCAAGCTGTCGATGGCGCTGCTGGCCAACTCCAGCTCTCTCCTGACTGTGCTGGACGTCTCTCACAACCCCATCGAAGACAAAGGTGCGTACTTGCCCAGTCGTGCTGACAGGACACCCCAGTACCAGCCGTACGGAGAGTTCCGTAATGAACCCGTGAGGTAGGGAGGCTTCATTCGCGGGAGAAAGCCGTCGAGTTCCCCTCTTCCTAGCGGGGGAGAGGGGCCGAGATCCCCGTGCTGAAATCCGAGACGGGTGTCCCCTGCCGACAGCTGGCGACCAGCTGGACACTCGCCGTGTCCCCGCTGTAACCAGAGGGGCGGAGATAAGAGGGTCGTCTCCCCAAATGGAATAGGGGTGATCTGGGATTTGATAAATGCCAGTATTTTCCGGAAGGCTAGGCAGACATTTTTTTGCTGATTGGTGAGGGTGTATGTCGTCGGGGTGTAGAAGTGGGAACCATCAGTCGAAACTAGTTAGGCAGGCTAATCACTTAATCAGCTCTATGATCAGTGACGCAACGTATTCCTCGTATACCCACAACCAACAATTGTGTCAACTATATGCCTAGTTGTTGACCTCTGACGTCTGAGGGACAAGCTCCCAGCTTGATCCGGCAGGCAGCTGCTGAGGGTGAGGGTTTTCTCTCGGCACTGGCTGTTTTTAGACATTGTTTTGCGCAGAGTTCAGATAGTAATTGAGTGTTCTGCGTACAGATAACTCCGATTGCCGGTTGTCAATAACGGCTCAGTCACAAGGATGACCTCCTCCAGAATACTTTTTTATGATTCGTCAACGACATTGACTATAACATTGACTATTGACTATATAGCTGTGGATATCATAGCTCGAGTCTTGCACGGTCTTTACACATTTCTTCGGTGTTGATATCTTGAGCAGTTTCTCGTTTTTTTGAAAGTGCATCTTATTTCAAACCCCATGCGCAACTCCAAACCCCCATTGCATCCGTGGATGTTTGAACCTACGTTCCTTTCAGATGTTTCTCTGTTTCCCCAATTTCTCTCTACTTTGTTCCCCCATTCTCTGTCTCTCGTTGGATGCGTTTCCGACCACTGTTGCACCGTTTGCACTCTGTTTTAGGTGTATCCCACTTTGTACCGGCCATTGCCAAGCTGGCGGAGACTCCACCAGGTTTGAACCCGCTCCCCGCGCCGTGTTTAACGCATTAGCGCCAGTCTGCCCGGTCGTATCGTATGCGCTCGTCTGTGTCCGTCCCGGCCGCTCTGGGCTATGTGTCGCTGTATGTGGACGTCGGCCGTGGATGCGCTGGCCCGCAGTCTGGCTGGCTGAGACGGTCTGCAGGCTAGCTGAACGTTGTGTATATATTCGTGCCCCAGTGCTGCATGTCCACAGACCAGCGACAGCGGTAGCGGCAGCGGTGGCGGTTGTGGTGATGGAGGTGGCGGTAGCCGTATGTCTGTCTTGCGCCGCTTGACTGCTGGCTTTCTGAAAATCTAGCCAGCAAGAGATGCGCCGCTGCTTTGACGCTAGACGTCTTCTGCCGTTGTACTGTCGCTTGACGGCCGCAAGTCGATCGAAATGAATGCCATGAAACTGAAGATTCTGCGTTGACTGGATAGTGGATGGACGCAACTGTCAGTTGCTGTACTTAATTAGCTTTCTACGTTGTCACGCAATGATCTGTTCATCTCTTCAAATGCTTATGCTAAAACGAAGTAAAAATAAACTTTTTCTAGCTCGCAATAACGAGAAGCCATGCTTCGAGCAGTGACAATAATCAAGCACACCACCATGTTGAACGTGGTGCCACCCTTTTTATTACACATGGTGCCGCCGCCTCGGTCCGTTTTTTATGTGTTCTACGTCCGTCGCTGCTTCGGTGATGGGTCGCACGACAAAGGTGGGCGTATAGACGGATAATAATTGCTACAGCTGTAACTCAAGCCGTATCTATTCGGCAATACGGTCTTATTTTGATCACACGATTCCGTCTGTGCGCCCGCCTTTGCCCGTGCGTGGGTCGGTGTCCGTGTCTCGTCCGCTCCGCCAGTGTGTTCCGTACGGCAGCAAGTGTAACTGTGCTCTGTGACTGACTCGGATTGGCCAGGGTATGGAGCTAAAGTGATCCCCGCTCATATCGTGTATACTGTACAGGTGGTGTCCCACAGCCTACTGACAGGGAGTGGTGGCGTACGTGTCGTGTAGAGTCGGCTGTAACTGACGCGGGACGGTGGACGGTAACAGTAGGACCGGTATAACAGTGTTCATATCCATCTAACTGAAGGACGCGAAATGAGCTCGCCATTCACATATTGCTAACGTGATTTAAAAAAATAGATTATTATATCGGTCCTTTAGTGATATTGATGCTGCTTCAAGAGCGCTTAAGTTTAAGGCATTTATTTACTTTATTTGGCTTGATAATTAGCAGATGCCCTTGCTGTTACATTACCCTTTTATTGGTTCGAGGAACTCTGAAAGCTTATTCATTCTGCTGACCTGCTCGAACATTTCTTGCTTTCTACTTTCAACTTTAAGGCCTGGCCTAGCGCTTATCAGCTAAGGTTCAGGGTCCGGCTGACGACTGCCACAGCCTCGGTTTAGTCCCACAGCCCCTAGCAGCTGCCCATGCTCGAGTCCCCTCACAGAGCGTTGTGTGACCGCCATCCCGTCATTCCAGGCGCGTCTCACCTGACGGGCCCGGTGGGCCGCGCCGCCAAGGGGCTCCGTCAGCTGGCCTTCTCCCACTGCGGCCTGACCGCCAAGGGCGTGAACCACCTGTGTCACGCGCTCAGCCTGAACCGCACCATGGCCACCACGCTGACCACACTCGACCTGAGCGGCAACAACATGAAGGAGGAGGTGACCAACCTGTACAACTTCCTGGCGCAGCCGAACGCCGTGCAGTCGCTCAACGTCAGCTCCTGCGACCTGCTGCTCGACTCGGTGAGAGGGATGGGGTGATTGTGACTGTGAAGCGTATGAGATTGTGGATGGGGAGCGGCGAGGGAATGGGAGACTGAAGGTGCGACTGGTGAGAGGCGCCGTGTTGGCGAGCGACATCAATGTGACGGTGTATAGTTACGGCTTCGGTATTTATGCGTTTAGTTCTTGTTACTAGTTTCGCCACTCAAGTTACTGGAGTCAGTGCTCATTGTTTTGTATTCATGCCCGTCGCGTTATTCCAAAGCTGTTAACTGCAGGACCTCAGCTAACCGTTTTTACTGCTGCCTTTCAGATATTCGGCGCGCTGCTGCGCGGCTGCACCCAGAACCTGTCGCGGCTGGACATCTCCAAGAACGTCTTCAACACGAAAAAGTCCAAGGACATTCCGCCGTCGTTCAAGCAGTTCTTCACTAGCACCATCGCGCTCAAGTACCTCAACTGTTCCGGATGTCGGATGCCGCTCGAGGCTCTCAAGTACGTTATAGTTTTACGTGAAGTATTTACGAACTTTTTATGTGTTTTCGCTCAGCTTTATAGTGCTTTGAAAAGCTGTCTATTCTGGCGGAATGGTATTTCATTCCGGAAGTTGTTTGCAAAACTTTACCAAAGCGCTGAACGTGAAAACGTTTGTTTGATTATTTGAAGTGGATTTTTAATTTAAGGTTAACGTGAGTGGATTATAAAGCATTGCTGCCCATTGCTTTATTTTGATACATATGTCATATTTAGACCTCTCTAGATTCTTTTCTACCCTGTCCTGTCGGAAGCAAGTGGCTATTTCTGGTGACGGTGAGCTTGTAGCTCACTTTCGAGTGTTCAGGCAGTATCAGCTGACACCCCCCCCCCCGTCAGGAACCTGCTGCTGGACCTGGCCTGTAACGAGTCCATTGTAAAGGATATTTGCTTACACTCCTCCTTCCGTCAGGAACCTGCTGCTGGGTCTGGCCTGTAACGAATCCACTATATGGTGTACAGACCCCTCTATCAGCTGACGTCCCCCCCCCCTTCCCTCTGTCAGGAACCTGCTGTTAGGCCTGGCCTGTAACGAGTCCATTGTAAAGGGTATTTGCTTACACTCCCCCTTCTGTCAGGAACCTGCTGCTGGGCCTGGCCTGTAACGAATCCACCGAGGACGTGGAGCTGGACCTCAGCTCCAACGGACTGGGATCCACCGGGGCGCACGTCCTCGAGTCGTGCATTCACGGCGTCAAATGCGTCTCATCGCTGGATATCAGCGAAAACGGTACGGAGCGGCGCGGTCCTGTGTCACCCTTTCTCCTACTTCGGTCAGCCCTTACCCGGGCAGTGGCCCCTAAGCGGTATCTTTTTCGTAGCTTATCGTCATAGGAGGAGGGGAAGACATTGTTTGCCCACGCATTATCCGCTTAATATATTCAGCGTTTCTTTTGTCATATTTGCAATGGCCTTACGTTGAATGTTCACAAGCATTAACAGTTTTCTCTCAAAGATGACCCCCACGCGGCACGCCGTTGGTTTCCAACCGGAAGCTTACTATATAGTCTCACCTCCGTGCTAGGTGTGCATCTTTTAATATGACGATCTGACGCCTGGTCACACTCTACCGGCGTGAGTGCCCGGAGTGATTGTGACATGATTGTGACATCTCTTTCATTCAGGTCTGGAGCAGGACCTCTCGGGCGTGGTGACGGCCGTCAGCCGCAACAAGTCGGTTCGCACCCTAAAGATGGGCCGAAACCTCGTCAACATCAAGTCGAAGCACGTCCACCACGTGGTCGAGGCCGTGGTGCAAATGATACAGGTGAGAAATTAACACCCGCGGAGCGCTGAGACTCAGCCTGACGAACAGATTACTTCGTTCAGTAGATGTGCTGTAAAATGTTATTGCTGGTTGTATGTGGAAACTGAAGACATTATTGTCTTAGTAAGCATTGCATGATTCATTGCCGTTCGATTCCCGGCTGTGTAAAGCTGGAAAAGACTCTTAAAGATTCTCTGTAAAGCCGGGAGCACGTTTTGCTGCTCCCTTCTCCCCAACCAGAGTGTCACACCTGACCTGTTGTCACGTGTGCCTCCCTTCTCCCTGGCCAGATTGTTTCATACCCGACCTGACATCACTGGCCGCCTCTCCCTCTCACAGGAGGACGACTGTATGGTGGAGGTGCTGCACCTGAACGACTCCCGACTCAAGTCGGACCTCTACAGCCTACTCAACGCCCTCGGCAGCAACAGCTGTCTGCAGACGCTCGACATCAGGTACCGTGGGTCAGGGGACCGTTGCAGAGGTGGATTGGTAGTGGACCTGGGGCCGGACGGCAACTGCGAATTAGTGTAAGGAGGGTGGAGCAGAACTTGCTTTATGGCTGCCGTGGATGAATCAGCTGTTCTTTGTGACAGTGTCCAGGGTTGCTAGTTTTTTCACCCTCTCTTTTGTTCTTGTGCCTTCGTCGCTATTGTCAGCCGCTGTCTTCAGCGGCTCTTTTTACCGCTTTCTGTGTCTCAGCATCCTGTGACCTGAGATCCAAATCCTAACTCTGCTGTAGCATTTACCACCGGACGTCCTAGGACCATATTCATTCTCCCCTTACTCGACGCCCTGAGGCCTGACGCACCCAGTCTCATCTCTGAGTGAGGTCAACAACATGACCTGCCAGAAGTGCTAATTCAGTGCATACATAGTACATACAGTGAGTGACCGACCCGCCTGTCCCTCCCACAGCGGTAACCTGATGGGCGACACGGGCGCGCGGCTCCTCTCCAAGGCTCTGCAGATCAACTGCCGGCTCCGGCAGATCTGTCTGGACAGGAACGGCATCAGCCTGCAGGGGCTGTCGGACATCGCCTACGGACTCCAGTGGTAAGAGACAGGGGTATGGCAGGAGGAACGAGGATGGGTTGTCAATATCGACATTTAACAATCGTCGAGCAAGCTATCTTCAAACAGACACCATTTCCGTGCACTATTAATAACGTCAAACCGCCGTGCGTTCAGTCAGTGTAGCAATGTGCTGACTTGTGCCTAATTGCCTCCATGTCAATCGCCCTGATCCCTGCCCAGCGCCGGTGCCCACACTGACCATCCTGCCCTCTGTCGGCAGTAATTACACCCTGAAGTACATCCCGGCGCCGCTGCACGACCTCACGCCCTGTATGAAGCTGTCCCCGGAGCGGACGGAGGCCGTGTGGCGCCGTTTGCAGGACCTGCTGCATCGGAACACTGCGCCCCGCGGCCGGCCCAGCGGCCAGGCCTTCCGGCTACAACAGGTCAGTAGACGGGACCGTACCATAAAGCGTAACGGGCGACCGGCCCAGCGGCCAGGCCTTCCGGCTACAACAGGTCAGTAGATGGGCCCTTGTCAACGTATCATATAGCGGTACGGTCGGCCGGCCCGTGTCATATGGCGTAACGAGCGGCCGGCCCAGCGGCCAGGCCTTCCGGCTACAGGAGGTCAGTGGTTGGACCTGAAGTGACGGCCCGCTACGGGCGGCGGGCCCCTGTCAGAACGCACTATAATCTGCAGTGGGCCCATGCCATACAAGATACTGTCGGAATGGGGGGGGGGGCGTAACGCGCTACGGTAGGCGGGTCTGGGACAGAGCGTGGGACGGAAGGCGGGAACTTGTCACAGCGCGCCACGGTCGGCGGGACAGTGGCATTATGCTTTACGGACGGCTGGTCTGTGTCGTATAGCTACACGGGGTCTGCTCACATCCAACCTACCCCGCCTCTCTCCACAGGGTCTGCTGCTGAGCAGCGCCCAGCAGATGCTGGACCGGCTGGTGGCGCAGATCCGCGAGCAGGTGCGCACCCTGCGAGAGGCCGGCGGCGCCGCCACAGAGGCCGAGCGGCCGCCTGAGCAGGCCATCGCGCGGGCAGAGGCCGTCTGTGGCGACGCCCAGCGCTGCAAGCAGGTCAGTCCGGTGGCTTACTTGATGATACGGGGACAAACTGATGGCACGGTTGAGTCACAGTGATCGTATGTATATACCGATACACTCTGCTGGCACTGGTATTACGTATAGTCGCATAATGCTAACATGGCAGGTTACGTTAACCACTTAAGTAATTTTGGCACTAGCGATTCCGGTGACCGATTCACACCAACGGATGTATTCTCTTACGAAGTATTCTAATCTCAGTCTGGACCAGTGCGCGGGTCCATGACTCTGGATCGAGGGTCGTGGTTTTATGCCTGGAAGCCCGGATGTGAGGCGCGACTTATTTGGTCCGTGCTTACGAAGAACGACCTGGTATCGTGAGGACTGAGGACAGCTCCTTGGTTGCAGTCTGGGTCCTAATATGAGGGATAATAGCTAACCAGAAATCAGAATCGGGATGCAGTTTCAGTCAGACGTTGAACCTATGTAGGTCGTTACTTGCTTGCCATACTGCTAACTTATGGCTTGGTAATGATTGGATAAGATACAGTCACTTACGCTAACATACTATGACTCCTCCCAGTCAAATAATAACACATTTATTTGCTTGCTGAGTACTTAGAAGCAGGGTTGGCAAATTTATGCCAGCAGCCGGTTTAAACCGGTTTAATCCATGGATTAAACCGGCTGGCATAAACTAATTTAAGCCACCCCGGTTTAAACCAGCGTGCACCAACATAATAAAAGCCACTTACGTTAACTTGTCGCAACATCACTTGGGTTAAACTGCTTCTTCTCTTCACATTTTCTATACACACCTTTCAATTTTACATGCTAACTTGTAATGTTTTTTCCTGGGGGTTGACTTGATGTGATTCATTATATTGATCTGTATCACCATGCATCAAATGTTTATTTTGATTTGCAGTGTTTTGCACAACCATGGGTGGTTTATGGAATGAAAGGTCTTGGAGACAGCTTCAATAAAGAAACCAATTTCAATTTTATGAGAAGCTGTAGCAAACATGACCTAATGCCAAATGCATGGTGCAAGGATCAGTGAATGGAAAGGCCTAAGAACTATCATACAGAACATTGCCTATTTACTAGGGAACTGTCTATTGCTTAAGCAGTCAGTGACACTAAACAAAGGAATTGACAGCACGGCCACCATTATAGGCTCCAAAGTACATGTAAAAAACAATAATAAGTGTGATTAGTTAGGGACACTGTTATACCAAGAAAACAACATGCACTACCTGAAAAAACACAAACCATAGGAACATTCCAGAAGATTTATAAATGATGAGTTGTTACAATTATTTCCTGTGCAATTAAATCACAGAATGGGTGATACCTAGTACCTACCATGATAAATATTTTTTTTCTAGTGTTTCTGGCCCAGTCCCCAGACGATTGGTCAGAATACATTTTACATGTAAAATAAAGTGAGACTTTTAACCGGTAAACCGAATGTTAAGATTAGAACGTGCTTAGGCCTTATCCCTACTTTGTTTCTTAGCTTAGTTACCTACTGACCAGATTGTCAACATAATCACATGCCAAAATGTTGACATAATACCAAATGACACAGGTATTGACTTCGTGCACTCTGCTCATTCACCAACGAGTACACTGACCCACAAGATAAGTTATAGTAGATGTTTTGACTGAAGGTGGTTTTTATTAATTTAAGCCGGTTTAAACCGGTTTAAACCGGTTTAAACCACTGGCTGGCATAAATTCAATTTAAGCCGGCTTTTATCCAACCCTGCTTAGAAGTCACTGATCAGTCAGTCTCACTGCTCATGTATGATGCGTTAATCGGGTAGCATCCCAGACTACGGCACTGTCCCCACACGCCGCCGATCCCCTGTTCTGTTGTGCCCGCCGTTGACCTTTTCCGTCGTCGCGCTTGGCCGCTCGACCCGTGTTGTTGGACCAGCCGCTGGCACTGTGCCATCGGTGGCTGTTTACCTGGACAGGCTCCAGCACTGTCTGCCGGGGCGGGGCGGCTCAAGGTAGGGGGCAACACAACAGCGGAGGACGTGTGCGGACAGAAACAACGATGTCGGAGAGGAGTCGATAGGAAGATAATAAGAGTGGGAAATTATTGAAAGCGATCCAACTTCAAAGTATGGTCATTGTGGTACGAAATGAGACATGATTACCTTTTTTGTAAGATAGACAAAGTTTTTGTTGGTTGTCTTCAAAACGAAGTCCATGTGCAGAGAAATGGGGAGCCTCCGGGTGCTCCGGGTCCTGGATCGGTGATGGCCGTTTGGTAGGGAACTAGGGCAGGTGCTTGTACGAAAATGTAACTCTGCAGAATATTCGCAAAGGGTGTCCAGATGACGCCAATTCAAGGTGTTTCGAAGTTAATAATGGATTTTATAGGCATTGCTCGTCTTTTTTGCGTCACACTTTCTTCCTGTCCTGGGCGAGTGATATCGTGCGCCCCATTTTACATCACGCATCGCTAATATTGCTCCACACTACCTGCCTTCCGCGGCCTGTCGACGACTGTCAGGGCGCAATGCGGAAGGAGGATCAGGGATGTGTCTTGCCAAGTTCCGCTTTCTGCTTGTCGCTAGGTTACCTTTGGTTACTCACGGACACAGTAATGCCGTTGATCTTCGTTGCTCCAGTACGATGAAACGCTAGCCGACTGTCGGGACAGATTCCGCTTGCGCAGGGCGTCGTTTGTGGTTGAAAATTGACGACTTCTGCGCTCTTTCTCTTTTGTGGACAGCCTTAATCTGCCGTAGGATGCCGTTTGTGATTTTTTTTTTAGCGCGCCTTCTGTTCTTGTTTTCCTTCGAGGGCAGCCTTGTCTGCACAGGTCGCTTTTTGTGACCGGAACCCAGCGCACCTTCTGCGCTCTCACTGTTTGTTTTTCGGCACCTTGTTGGCCCGGGCTGCTGCTGCCGGTCCCGGTCTGAGCTCACCTCCAGAGCTGATCGATCGGTTATCTGCTCCCAGTGATGTGATTGGCAAAACAAACGCCATGATTGATGTTGAAATGGAAGACGTCGCCCACTATTTCAAAATCACTTCCGATTGGTCAATATATGTCATTTCGTTGTCATACATGCAATAACTACACCTACTCGTTCCATCGGATCTCCGATTCTCGTCGGCAAAACAAACACACGTAAGAGAACACCTTCATCTGCGAGATGCCCACCCATTAATAACTAGAAACGCTGCCAAATGGGGTGTCATTCAGTGACGTCACCCCTGGTGTCACACGTGACGTCATGTTTGACGTCACTCGCCTGCGTCTGGATGTGACCGTGCAGAAGAAGGTAGGCGGGCGGCAGGGCGCGGTTTCCGTCCGCCCAGAGTTCCGGCTCTCTCTGCCTGCCGACACCCTTCCGAGTCGGGTCCGCGTTACGCCAGCCGGTCAGGTGTGGGCGGCGGTGTACAGTAGGTCTATTAAAAAAGTCCCCAGCACCAGTGGGCGCTGCCTTCGCTTAGCCGAACCCCCGTCTGCCTGTCCCATATCGCGCCGGGCTCAGGTCAGGTAGGGTCAGCGGGACCGCTCGGTCCGGCCCGCGGGCGGTGGACGGGCGGCCGGTAACGCTTTCCGCCAGCCAGCTGTAGAATCCAACAAACGGGACGGCCACCGCTCAGCGCAGCGAAACCGGTGTTAAAGAATGGCAGTAGATGTTCATGGCCACAATGATGATGAGATAATCATTGTTAGCTCGTGCCCCACAGGACTGCCTAGACTCTCACGCCCTGTTGGAGGAGAAATGGGGATTGAGCATCATTCTTATAACTCAGCTTTGGGCATTTAACCCTATTCCTGGCGGGGGGGGGGGGGCCTCAGGAGCCCCCCCCCTGAGGTTTTTTGGCTATTTCTCCCAAACGCTTTGAGCTAGGAAGCTCAAATTTTCTGACTTTTCCTAAAAGGCTTTTACGCAACATTTCTGAAAATTTTGAGTTGATCTGACCTCAGGTCAGGTCACCAGAGGCGGTTTGGTGACCCTACCTCAGAAAAGTTTGCAATCACGCCAGAGCTAGAGTTTTTGACCGATCAATTTCTTCTCTTCAGGCTTTAGTTAGGGTACCAGTATGTGCAATTTGTATATCTCAGAATTTTAATATCTGTGACCTGAGGTCAGGCCAGACTCGTGACCTTTACATTGCAAGCCTATGGGAAAATATTGAAACGCCTCCTGCTTCGTGTAAACGAGTCAAAACCACCCAATTCTTTCAGTATTATGGAAGATTATCTCATCGGTGATGATCCTGGTGCCGCTAATTGACAGGGGCACCGGCAAAGGTCATCTGAGGTCATGTGACGTCATAAATCGTTTTTCTGTCAATAAATCACGACATGATGGTGCTAAAGACGGGTGAGACTAAATGCTTACTTCGAAATCTAACCTGCGTTGCGGCATTGGCGGTTATGTGCGGCGTGTATGCCGCATGATTAGTAAGCGGCGACCACTAAATTAAAAATTCAATAGCTTTGACCTGTTTTCAATGGATAACACTGCATACCAAAAATGTCCATCGCTCTCGTCATAGGATATTTAGATTTAAATAACTAACTTATCTACATCATTGTTTTGAACCAAATTAATACTCAGCCGCGAACGTATAAGGTATAACCCCTTGCCGTTTCGCTCCTGATCAAGCTAGAGCTTCGCGGAAAAAACGAGCGTGTTACCCGTGACGAGAGAAAGCCGATGATACCCAATTTCAAGGTCCTAGGTCATCGGTTGACCTTCCAGGTCAGGTCAATGACCCAAAAGGCTGGAAAATTGGGACCTGTTAGAACGTCGTAGTGTGGCTGCTATGGGGTTTTTCGGGGTGCTGATCACGAATATCATGCTAGTTTTGATCACAGATGATGTCTTCATTCATTTAGGCCAGGTCGGGTTAGGTCAGGTCAGGTCAACCAGTAGAGGTCCTGCCAGGTATTTGTAGTAGGTGTCAACCGCCTCTGACAGCCTCGTAACATGTTACGAAGGCACCAAAACTACTTTGTAAACGTTCATGTGGTTGCTTAATTCGAATTCAGCTCGGAAAAACTGACCTAGAAACATGTCAAACTCGAAAAAGTGAACCGAGGTCACCAAAGGTCAATGACCTGACCTGACCTTCAGGTGACCTTGACACCCACCCTAATGCATGGGGGCAACATCATATCACATGTTTGAACGCTTGAAACCACGAAAAGACTGCAAACGCGCTGCTAATGCGAGCCGACATACGCTGAATCGCGGTTCCGGCCAAACATGGTCTCGAAAAGTAGGTCACAGGTCAAAGGTCATTTGGGTCAGGGTCATGAAATTTTCAGGATGGGTGTTAAATTGATCAATGCGAGGGTACTGAAAGTTTCGTCGCGATCAGCCGCTTTTTAAGCGAGTTATTCGCGAAAAACCTTAGGGGGTTGCATCAACTCCCCCCCCCCCCCCCCTGTGCGGGCGAGGTCATGTTTTGATAGCAAGACTGAAACAGACTTTTTTGGGTAGCCAGGAAATCGCATGCCAGAGCCTATTCAAATTCTTTTATCGGCCTTTATATGCACCAGTCGCATACAGGTACGGGATTTAGCATACGATTTCCAGACAATCGAAAGACTGTTTGGAGACAACAAAGGAAGGAATGAGTGAGTTAAGTTGAAAGTATTAATTTGGTTCAAAATGATGATGTAGATAACCTAGTTATTTAAAGCTGAATATCTTATGACGAGAGCGGTTGGCATTTTTGGTATGCAATGTTATTCATTGAGAACCGGTCGGAGCGTTTGAGTCTTTAATTTAGTGGTCGCCGCTTACTAATCATGCGGCATACACGCCGCACATAACCGCCAATGCCGCAACGTAGCTTAGATTTCGAAGTAAGCATTTAGTCCCACCCCTAAAGACTTGTAGTTGTAAGTGGTACCAAACTGCTCGCCTGGTCAAGGCGCGTCGTTTGGTATGCAGCATGACCATACCCCACAACCTCATTGATGAATGACCTGACCTTGACCTCAGGTCAAATTTCAAATTGACCTGTGAAGGTCATCACATACTTATTTCGCATCGCCTCGGCGAGAGCAACAAAAAATGTATTGGTTTTATGTCTCTATGTTTCTTAGTTTAAAAGTTATATAGGTAACTAATTCCAAAACATTTTATTGTTGATGACCTCTAGTGACCTCAATATTGACCTGACCTGAAAATGTTTTATGTAAAAGTTGTAGATCTTTAAACGACCTATCAAACGCCGTTCGCCGTTTGTCGCTGCGATATGTAGTTTCTGAGATCTGAGGGGGGGGGGCCGAATCGGCCCCCCCCCCCGCCAGTTTCTTGTCCCGGCGGAGCCCGCCAGGAATAGGGTTAAGTGGTATTCGAAGTAGCGTCAAAAGTAGCAAAAAGAAGAAAAAAATACTTCAGCCAATTTCGGATCGGGTCATAGCGCCAGAAGTCATGTCACTAGAGGTCATCGATGGTAAAATTTTGCTTAGACAGGGTGCGTTGCGCGCACCGGTGCATTGGGTTTCCAATTAAACATCAACAGACTCGGAAGCTCGCAACGCTAGCGTGGAGCCGAATTCATATCAACCGCCGCAACAATGCAGCAGCGCAGCGCAGCGTGCTGCAGCGCGGGGCCGTGAAACACCGCCCAGGGCTATCCATGTGTCAGGGCAATCCAACCCACGTGATGGGCTCGGCCCCAGCGGAGCATGAGGTCCAGGACTCCCGCCCAGGCCCCCTGTCTCCCACTAATTCCTATCATCCTTCCCACTCTGAAATCGACCGAAAGGGCCTAACCTAACACAACAATCAGCTCTTTTACCGCTATGTCTGAATAATATTGTCAGCTTTAATTAAGGTCACCGGCTTAGCATGTAAATAACAACTGCCACCATCGGTATTATGAGAAAACCAATTGCTTTTCCACAAACACTTAAAAGATTTTAGCTTAAAACTTGCATGAAATTAATTTTACCAGCCTCGTGTTCCTCTTATCAAAACGCTTCGAATGAACCAAAAGTTGACCTTGAAGGTCATTTGAAAAATTTGGCCTATGTTCAAAGACATGACCTGACCAGAAATGGTCATAATGCATAGCAGGATATTAGATCCGTATCGTGGAACTTTACAAGCACTTCAGCTGATTTCATAACTTAAGCATGTCTATCAAAAATAATTAATTACATAGCTCAATGTAAGCTGGCTGTGTGAACATGCTTACGAATATGTTGAACGCAACTGGATAATGTTTTGTTGGCCACAATTTCTATATTTAATTTATCCTCCCGGATTTCATATTTTTGTTAATGACAACTTGACGATGTCGAGAAAAAACGCATAGGAATTTTAACCCGGCAGTTGCTGGGGTATTTCGCCACCCGCCGTTTGCTGCGGGGGGGGGGGCGTTAAACGCCCCCAGCCGATAACTCGAGAACCAATAGGCGCAGCGAAACGCACGAGGCGGCAAACGAAAGAACGCGACGAGACGCTTCAGATGTGAGATGAGTACTTTAAAGTTGAATTTTGAGGTCACAGGTCGGGTCAAGGTCAGGTCAAACACCTGAAATCGGGCTTTCAGCAGGATGGACTTCAGAACCTCGTAATGGGCGCCTCTCGTCATAAACTCTGTCAAAACGGTGCACAATCCTTCATATAAGGCCTACAAGAGTGTCAGATACATGTAGGGGTCAGTCAAACATAGGTCAGGGTCAAGGTCAGGTCAATCAGGTAGGTATTTATCAGGTATTTTACCCGACCCCTAAGCACATATCCCCAAATATCAAAACTGGTATTTGCAGTCTATGACACGTGTTTTATGGGTAATTTTGGGCGTAGAACACGATGGTGGCATTTATTTTATCATATGTGCACGTGTTTGGTTCAAAAAGTTCAATTTAAGAAATGCATGTATCATGGTGGTGAAGAAGTCACGAAAAATTGCCAAGATTCATTTCAAGATTGTGGAAAGTGTGGAACGATAATAAAAAATCGAAGATAGCCATTTGATTGTTCATGGTATTGGCAGTCTAACAGCGTTTACGGCATGTCTGTATGTCTATTCTGTGATTTTATATGATTTGTGAATATATGGCGTTTTTGGTCGAAAACTCAGAAATCATGACGTCACTAAAACCTCGATAGCTCCAAAATTTTCCGACCGATTTTTTTTTTTAACTTTGCCACAATAATCTTCGATCAATTCCCTACGGGTACTTAAAATTTGGCGCGCCTGCGACGCGCCGTTTTTATGCTATAGCGCGGCGCAAAAAGTGGGGGTGTTTAATGCCCCCTCCCCCCAGCAACTCGCGGGTTAACAGCCTGAGATACATTCAGTATAAGGAAGGTTCAAGGGTGCTAGATTCCTTCCGTCCTCGCTATCCTCAGGAAAAACCAATCCGCGTCGCCCCTAGTGTTCATGCTTCCCTCTCTGGTCTGGAGGTCACCCCACCAGCCAACCTGTAGTTGATGTCGGATCCACTCCAGGACACATAATCCTCTTCGGGTGACCGTTTGGGAGACGGCTGGACCGTCCCGACAGGGCAATCGTCCCACGCGAACAGTCTCGCTTCCGCAGATCACAGTCGCTGGCTCTCACAACCCAATTACTACACCATGAGCATAGTTATGTCATGTCATAGCCCTGCAAGGGCCTTTTCAGACCGAAAAAGATGGCCCGAGTGTTTATTATGCGTTCCGTCCAAAAAAGCGCAGCTCTTTTTTCTCCCATTGACTTGAGCGATCTCAAAATTGACCCAGCCTTTCTGTCAACAAGGTCAAACTTGCAAAGTAAACGTTTTAAATACATATACTGTTTCCCATTAAAATCGCTGAAAGTTCTGAAGCGATCGGTTAGTCGGTGTATTTAGATATGATAAGCACATGAACTTTCCTTGAGGTAACGTCACTTGACGTGACCTGGTGTTATGACCTTGAATTGAAAGACTTGGGCGGGAAAAAATGGGTCATTTGAAATCTTAAAATGCTAGATTTTAACAATAATTGCAAACACTGTCGCGGCCAAATAGTGAGTGACATAGGCGGCGGAACGGGGAGGGCACCCGGGCACCGTGCCCCCCCCTTTGATTTTGGCATTTTAAATTAGCCCTATGGACGTTGCATGGAGAGAATGGGACCAAAAGTCGGCAGTGCCCCCCCCCCCCTTGATTGAAGATGTTCCGCCGCTACTGGTGAGTGAGAAGGGAGCAATTCCCCGACCCCATGTTTAGCTCCTATAATTGAGCTAGCTGCTAGAGCCTCGCGGACAAAACGAGCGCTTACGTCGTTACGTGACGCAGCGACTGTTACCCCATTTTAAAATATCAGTGACCTCTTAGGGCAGGTCAAGGGCCCCAAGGCATTTGATCGGTTTTTGGTAAATAACTAAACGCATTATCGTCATTTCGATACAATCGTGTTTTCTGTTCTGAGACGCGTCGATTTATATGCTTTTTTGTTTAGGTGAAGCAATTTAGGATGTTTACCTCAGGTCAATGTCATGTAAGGGAAACGCAGGTCACGAAGCTGTTGAAAGGAGGACATGTTGCATAACATTTGATTCGGCAAGTTTTGCAAAATCCATTGATGGTTGTCCCGACTGGCTAGCTCATTTTGATCGGGAGTTATTGACGAAGCACTCCTATGACCCTAGTGACGTCATAAATGACGTCACGCAAGGTGAACAATGCAAAAGTGAAACATTAGACCTTGACAAGAATGTATGAAGTCACGATTTCATGTTCTTGAGGTATAGTTTCAGATCATTTCCGACGCCAAATTAACAGTTTCCATAATTCCCCATTATGCGTATATGACACTAAGTGCATTGCGGATTGCATCATTTTATAACCGACAACCGTGCAGAGGTTTACTTAAGACGTCATAGTTAAGTGACCTGACCTGAAAACGTGGTTGATGTCAAGTGATACGGCTTGAATGAAATGTAAGGCATGTGAAATGTCAGCCTTCTATCATCAGTGTGCTTTGAGCTACCGCAAAAAAATACATGGTGGCGGCATCCACCCCTTCTTATCGGCCGGCGAGGGTTAAACCTCGCTTCGAATTATTGCAGATAGTGATGCGACCGAAAACAAAGCATTTATCTGTGTCTAGAACGGCCGCTGACCTGTTGGTCAAGATTCCCAATCTTAATTCGCTAGATGGGAATAAAATACTCGGTATGTGATGATACATATAGTTATATCCCTCGATTTGCCCCTCGCGCTAACTCTATTCTAATCATCACTGTCGCTTTTTTATCCGAGATGATGTCGCCGCTAAACGGGTTGTTTTGTTTGCTTGCTTGCGTTGAATGGCCATTACGGATTATTGAAGGATTATGATAAAATAGGAATGGGGCAAGGGAGGATATGCCCTGCAGGTGTTTAATTTAGATCACAAAGGCATCATTTCCGGCATCGTGCAGGTCATTATCTTCCCCTCCTCTGCACTGCGGCATCTCTGCGCCCCACACACGGCGTCCTCACTCCACGGCCGGCCGCCGCCAACTGACCCACTCGCCGGGCGCCGCGACCTGACCCGTGTCGCTGCCGCGGCCTGCGCAATAGAGTCGGGGCTGGAATCCGGGGGTTCGGCCGGCCGGCCGCATCTGGAGCGGGGGACTTTTTTAGTAGACCTACTGTACAGTCTGTCTTAAAAGTACCGCGCAAAGTGACGGTGGATCCATCAAGCCTGACCGATGAAGGACTGCCAAATTTGAGTCACCGAAGCAATGGACATCCTCGTCCATTCCCCAGCTCCATTGGTTCGGTGACTTTCAAATTATAGCAGGCCCTTCCTCGGTCAGGCTTGATGGATCCACCGTCACTTTGCGCGGTACTTTTAAGACAGACTGTACAGTCTGTCTTAAAAGTACCGCGCAAAGTGACGGTGGATCCATCAAGCCTGACCGAGGAAGGACCTGCTATAATTTGAAAGTCACCGAACCAATGGAGCTGGGGAATGGACGAGGATGTCCATTGCTTCGGTGACTCAAATTTGGCAGTCCTTCATCGGTCAGGCTTGATGGATCCACCGTCACTTTGCGCGGTACTTTTAAGACAGACTGTACGAGTGTGGGGGCATCTCTCGCCTTAATCGGCCGAGCGGCCGCCGCCCGCCGGCTATATTTACCTCTGGCTGACACCCAGCCGCTCGGCCCGGCTACCCGCCGCCGCCGCCGGCCCAGAACGCCGCGGAGATCGGCCCGGGCTGACCGCGGCGGAGCGGGCGGGAACGCACGGGAGGCGCGTACGGTGGTCTGCGTGCTGTCGGAAGTGAAGATTTGGTGGCCAGTGACGTCACAACGCGTTGTGGTGTGATAAGCAACATCGGCCGCATCGGAACACTTTCGACCGTTTGTTGATGAGAGGCGACAAGTGGTGGCGTATGTGCGGTGTCAAATGGCACGCGGTTTCCGGTAGTGGTGTCATACGACACGCGTAATTATATTTAGTGACGGCAAGTGAACTTCCAGAACTCATGGGACTTCAGTGATTGCGTCTTAGCGAGTTCGACGGCGTTGACCCGGCTGCCCATAAGCGGGCGCAGCAGTAGGCCGATGGGTGTAACCCTGTGATTCACCCACCGTGGTATCTGCCGTTCTGCGGGCTAGCGGTTCCGTACCGGGGTGTGACCCGGTGAATCAGACTCGGCGAGAATCTGCCGCCCCTGTGGAGGAGCGTCACCCGGCCGTCTTCGATCCACCCCGGCTGTCTTCTGTGACTCCCGGTGACTCTGACTCCGGGCGTGGACATGGCTCCGCCCGGCCCGGACTCCGAGTCTGAGTCGGTGACTCGGCCGGCGGCTGGCGGAGCTGACGGAGCGACAAAGGTGGCCGAGTCACCCGCCTGGGAGCCCGTGGTGGACTTTTGGGGATCGGCGGTGGCCGGCGACGACGACGATATGCCAGCAGTGAGGACGAAAAGAAACTGGAAACAGGAGGAGGAGGAATGTGAAGAGGAGAAGAAAGAGGAGACGGTGGTGGAAGAGGAGATAAAGAAGAAAAAGGAATCAGAGGAGAAGACTGTGAAAGAAGAAAAGGATAATGATGCAATGGCGGAAGTAAATGAGGAGAAAGAAGTCAGAGAAAATAACCGAGTAGGGAAGCGGAATGAGGAGAACGATAAAGCCAAACTAAAACAGAACGACGGAATAGAGGAAAGTGCTTCGCCTGAACGCAAAAATGGAGAGAAGAAGGAAAGGCATTCTGGACGGAAGAATGGTGAAAGGGAGGTGGCTAATAAGCATCGGCTAAGGAAGAAAGAAAATGATTCTGGTAAAGAATCAAATAATAAAGGAGCCGAAAAGCCACCTCGGAAACCGCCAGCGGCTGTTCCCAAACTAACCCTCAAGATCACCGATGTAGACGACGACACCGAAAAGCCAGCTGATGAGGACACAGCCTCCGCCGGTTCGTCCGCTGCCCCGCCGCCGCCGCCCGCTCCTCCCCCGCCCCCGACGGACGCGGACGGCCAGATCCGGCCGCGGAAGGTGCCGCCCGGCGTTCCCGCCGGCTTCATGGGGGAGCTGATGTCGCAGCTGAGGAAGAGCAGGACGGAAGGAGACGTGCTCGTGGGAAAGAAGAAGGCCAGGAAGCATCACAGGGTGGAGGTGGATGATACAGGGAAGATGAAGATGAAAAAGCTGAAGCGCAGGATGCCGAAGTTGCAGTGTGATCACGGCTTCTGCGATAAGGTATGCGTTGAACTGTAGGTAGTTGTTTCTTTGTGAAAATGCAAGGAATCTTCGGTTCAGCTGCATGGTTATGACCGCCTACCGGTTCGTATATTTCACTGTGTTTCCTTTTTCGACGGGATTTTCATTGCTTGCTAACAGTCATTTTTCTACACCACAATGTGTCCGCGTCGTTTGTTCTTTGGTCGTTGGAGAGAGGGCTGCTTCCAAAAGTTTGAAGGCAGCATATTTCATCACACAATATGACGCTTTTCATTACCAGTATAGCGCCTTTTGGGGCGACTAACGGAGCGAGCGAGGGGGTGAGTCTTGCACGTGCGAAATTTCGAGGGGGTACCTCCAACTGACTTGTGCACGGCACCCTACTCACCGGTTTCTAGCGATGTGCCAAATTTTAGCACAATCGGCCCAGCCGTTCTCGAGATCTGGGAGCGGCACCCTGCACGTGCGCACGTGCAAAATGGGTCCTAACTGACTTGTGCACGGCACCCTACTAACCGGTCCCTAACTGTGTACCAAATTTGAGCGCAATTGGTCCAGCCGTTCTCGAGATCTGGAAACGACCCCTGCACGTGCGCACGTGCAGCAGCACCCCAACTCTGGCACATGGATATGCAGTACCTAGTGGGTGCCTACCTACATGCCAACTTTCAGCGCAATCGGCCAAGTAGTTACCGAGATATTGCAACAATTACAAAACTGACACCTCTTCGTTTTGCACGTGGCACGTGCATAAGGGGTCACCCACATGCATGGGGAATAGTCCAATACTTGGTAGAAGGAATGAAGCTACCCTACAAAAATTACCGCGTGTAAATCGGTCAAGTGGTTGCTGAGATATAAGCCTCGCAAAAGCGTCCGCACGGCCGGCCGGCCGGCCGGCCGGCCGGCCGGCCGCTCATACTCAGAAATTTCCGTTATTCTACGTAAGACTCCGCTCGCTTCGCTCGCTCCGTAATCATTTTATTGTCATATCACTGCAACAGTGTCACAGCTGCTGATCCGTCCTCGTGCGGTGGTGACGGGACGGTAGGGAGGTGAGGGTTGGCCCGTTGCTGTGTTGTACTCCCACTGACCCGTTCTGTATCCTTCTACAGCTGATTAGCCGTCTACACGCGGTGGTCACGGAACGCGAGGGAGTTATTCACTCATCTGTTACTCTGTTGTTACAGTTAATGAGCCGTCTTCACGCGGTGGTGAGGGAACGGGAGGGAGTTGTGTTGCACTCCACTGATATGTACCCTGTGCCCCGCTCCCACAGCTGATGAGCCGTCTTCACGCGGTGGTGACGGAACGAGAGGCGGCCGGCAGTCCGGTGGAGCTCCGTCTAAGCCAGGTGGCTGAGGAACTGCACACCGTCATAGCCGAACACATCGAGGTAAGGACTGGGTCTTATAAGGAATGGGGAGGCTACCGACAGAACTGCACGCCGTCATAGCCGAGCACATCGAGGTGAGGGCTGGGGCAGAGACGGTCCAGAGGGATAGATCACAACGGGGGCATTCCACGATAGATCGACCAAAAAAAAAAAAATTAAATTGACACCCTCATATTTTATTTTTCGCTCAAAATTGGTGTATAGGGTAGAAATGGGCGGGAAAGCCAGCTGTGGCAAGGATAATTTTTTTTGACCTACAGTTTTCGAGATATAGCCTCGGGCAATTCCTGGAGGTCACGCAGCAACCCTATGTTTGGCGGCTCATAACTCAGAAACTATTGATTTTTGTATAAGGATAACTTTATGTCTTCCAACTCAAAATTAACCAAGGAAACTTTTGGCTATCTCGGATTTTCGATTTTCGAAAATTTTGGTCACGTGACCTCTTGACCTATTTTTTTAAGAGTGACCTTGACACTTTCCCACCTGAAAGTTAGAATTTGGTCTGATGACGATTCAAGCCTTATCAATGGTCGTTCATATGCGACAATAAAAAACATGGCTATCGGCCTGCATTGACCTCAGGTCAGGTCATCTTTGTGACCTGCCCATTATAAGTCAATGGCAAAAGTACCGGCTAGGCCACTAAAACGCATCGGACTGGTACAGTTACTTCATAATCATACCATATTAGGTTATTATTGATCACTCTGGCGCAATTTTGCATCAGTGACCCGCGGAAAGGTCATCCGAGGTCACATTATGACTCACGACATTCATATGCCTTTTATGTCTATATCTTTTGATAGAATAGGTATAGGGATTTGGGAAACACATCAATTAGTTCACTTTGGCCAGGCGCATCATGCCATACGCAGCCGTATATGTTAAGGTCATTTCGTGACCTTGACCTAGGGTCAAATTTTGGTTAAATTTCATATTTGACCTTTCGAAATAAAAACTTATACAATTCGATCCGACTGGAAAAAGCAAACACGATGGCGCTATTTTATACATCTGACTTCATAAACATAATAAGATATTGGCGAAAAACGTTTTTATTCCGTGAAAAAAATGTTTATTTTCAGCCAGATTAAATAACAATATTTTGGCGTGGTAAAGGCATTCGAGGTGCATAGACACGTTGGCGTAAGTACTTGTACAGTATATCTAAAAAGTATGTCCCCTGGTTTGGCTCTCCCACAGGAGGCGAATCGGTAACTTGGCTGAATCCCAGTTGCGGCATCCGGCCGCCAGGGTCGCTGCCGCGCGAGCGGCCTTGACCGCTCGCATGTCATTGGCAGTTCGGTCCCTCCCCATCTATACCGAGGTGGGGAGGGGAAAAGAGGGGAAGAGAGGGGAGGGAGCGGCATCCGCTCGGCACTTGGCGATACCTGGCTGACCCCGCGCTCCCTCGCTGACCTTTGTCCTGCCCTCAGGCGAAGACCGACTTCCTGGCCTGTAGCGGCCCAGCGGAAAACCGAGCTCGCGGGGCGCGACTCCATTGGCCCAATCTTATAAATGGAATGCTGTCGTATTCACGGCATTAGATAATATTAATAGTGATACCAGCAGTGGATGTGGTAAAATACAGTCCAAAATAAACGAAAGCACTCGATTCGTGCATAATGCGCCCTCCCATTCAAATAAGCCCGGCCACTTCGATAGATAGTGTAGTTTCTTATGGCGTAAAAGATGCAAAACACTACCGATTTTTTTTAGCTCGGCCACTGGGACCGACAATATACAATTGACTGAAATGCATGAAAACCATTTTGCATTTAGGTAATAGCCGTTTTCTGCACCCAAACTTTAGCCAGTGACGCCCTGTCCATTCTAAAGCGTTTATAAGATTGGTCCCAGCACCCGATTTTATATGAGGAAGTCGTTTAAAAAGCATCTTATTTCTAACGAATTTATTATTATGGCCACTTTTACAGGACGTCTATAGAGCTTTGACTTTTACATTTCTTCCTCGTTCAGGAGAAACGTTTTAACCCTCACCGGACCTTCAGGTTTTCTGAATACCGAGGGACGTTGGGGGTTGGAAGTGAGGAAACAACCCCCTTCGCCGATTCGCCCCTAATTGAGCTAGAGCCTCACGAAAGAAACGATCGTGCGCGTCGTTTCGAAATGCAGCGATTGGTCTCCGATTTAAGGACCAGGGTCAGCCGATGACTTCGGAGGTCAGGTCAAGTGGCCCAAGGCACAGGTTCGGTTTTTGGTAAATAACTTCGCTAAAAATGATCGCAGATCCGCGATTTTAGCAGCATCGTGTTTGTCTAGCTCAGGCGTGTCGAATGGTATACTTTTTCTTCGGGTGAGATCAACTTAACCCTCACCCGTATAGAGGGGGGGTCGAACGGACCCCCTCCCTCGGTTTTTCGCGAATAACTCGCGTATAAAGCGGCCGATCGCGACGAAACTTTCGTTACCCTCGCGTTAATCAATTTTACACCCACCCTGAAATTGTCATGACCCTGACCTTAATGACCTTTGACCTGCGACCTACTTTTCGAGACCATGTTTGGCCGGAATCGCGATTCGGCGTATGTCGGCTCGCATTAGCGGCGCGTTTGCAGTCTTTTCGTGGTTTTAAGCGTTCAAACATGGGATATGATGTTGCCTCCATGCATTAGGGTGGGTGTCAAGGTCACCGGAAAGTCAGGTCAGGTCATTGACCTTTGATGACCTCGGTTAACTTTTCGAGTTTTACATGTTTCTAGGCCAGTTTTAGGAGCTGAATTCGAATTAAGCAGCCATATGAACATTTACGAAGTAGTTTTGGTGCCCTCGTAACATGTTGCGAAGCTGTCAGAGGCGGTTGCCACCTACTACGAATACCCTTACTGGTTGACCTGACCTGACCTGACCCGACCTGGCCTAAATGCATGAAGACATCATCTGTGATCAAAACTAACATGATATTCGTGATCAGCACCCCGAAAACCCCATAGCAGCCACGCTTTACGACTTTCTAACAGGCCCGATTTTCCCGACTTTTGGGTCATTGACCTGACCTGGAAAGTCAACCGATGACCTAGGACCTTAAAATTGGGTATCATCGACTTCCTCTCGTCACGGCCAACACGCTCGTTTTTTCCGCGAAGCTCTAGCTCGATCAGGGGCGAAACGGCAAGGGAGGGTCCAACGGACCCCCCCCCCCCTTATACGTTTGCGGCTGGAAAAACACCAATATGGGCGAGAGTTAAAGGGACCCTCCCACCTTCAAAAAAGTTAATGAATTGGCATGAAAGTGATGTCCCTTGGTTCAGAAAGAGCGAAAACGAATATCTACCAAATTTCACCGAAAAATATTCACTGGTTTTCAAGATATTAGGCTTTTACTTTTGTTTACTTTTTGGGATCTCCCCTGTTACTAGCGACTTTATTTGGAAGCAATAATTTGGCAGCCTTAAAGTGCGGCAGACGTTGCGCGCAAAGCAGCGTATACCACCACGTGTTAACGATGGTTTTAGTCTAAGATTTAAAAATCGTTAGATCTCCGCTGACGTCACAAATTCTAAGGGGGCATTCCAATGCATTAGCCCCTTAGAATCCGAAAACTGCAAGTTTGAAATTCCATATCTTCGAATTAAAGCATTTTTCGATGTTGTGAGTGCCCAAATCGGTATTTGCAGGCCATGGCCACCAATTTGGCTATCTCAACTCAAAACTAATGTTAAGGTGGGAGTGTCCCTTTAAGGTGTTAACCTCGGGTCAAGGTCAGGTCACAGCCCGTCAGGTCACGAAGCTGGTCAAAGGAGGTCATATTGCATATCAATCGATTCGGCAGGTCTTTTCATGTCCATTAGTGGCTTTATCGACTCGGTAGCTTTAGTTGATCGGGAGTTATTGACGAAAAACTGATACCCTTGGTTACGTGATAAATGACGTCACGCAAGATCAACAAAGCAATATTAAAGCATCAGACCTTGCAAGGAGCGCATGAAATCACGATTCCGTGTGCTTGAGAATTTGAGATAGTTGTATATCATTTCCGGACCAAACTAGCAATTTCCATATTCCCCTGACTTTTAATGGTGAGAGACTGACCTGATCTCAGGCGACCCTTCAGAAAATCCGAGATATACATTTATACAAGTTGTGAGACTCTCGATCATACTATAAGATCCTGTAAGTTTCATCTCCCTATGAAAGCTCTGCACTGAGGGTGTAGCGAAGTTGAACATTTAAGGAGTGTGCACTGTGCACACAGTCCTAAAATGTTGAGGACAGTTTAGGACAGTTTCACACAGTTCATTTTAGGACTGCTCATTTATGACGTCATAGATCAGTGACCTGACTTGACTTAAAAATGCGGTTGGCGTAAAAAATCTGACTTATCAAATCCCGACTAAAAAAATCGACCTATAATCCGGTTAATCAAATCCCGACCATGTTTTTACCTGGCCATTAATGTTCTAGCCTTACAGGTGATTGCTTGAACGCGGAAGATGCTGAATCTTGGTTAGCCCCATACTTATCGTATGATAAAGAACGTCAGTGTTAGAAAGTTAATTAACAATTTTTTAATTCAAGTGGGTATAATCCGACTTGACAATTTACTAGGAGGGTTTTGCAGCGCTATTAGTTCGGCATTTAATTATAAATCATTGCTAATTTCGATCCGGATATCGTTATTCAATGCTGGCCTTTGCGTCCTCAGAAAGTTGTTTATAGTCATGAACAGTGGCGGATCCAGGGGGGGGGGCAAAATGGGCATTTGCCCCCCCCCCCCAAACGGCATGATTTTAACATTACGCCTATGGACGATGCATGGAAAGAATCGATAAATTTTTATGGTTTGCCCCCCCCCCCCAAAACTCTGAGCTGGATCCGCCTCTGGTCATGAAGGCTTGCATTGACCCATACTTTCCATTTTTCAGCACTACTATTCGTCGTAGTTGACCAGGTGTTTTCTTCAGCTCTCCCCTGAATCCTTTGGCTTAGACCTCGACCTGGCGTATCACCCGTGCATCGCAAGACGCACCTACCACACACAAGTTCATGATCCCCACGAACCCACATCAGCGTCCGTTCGCTTGGTGTGTGACCCCTTGACCTTTGGCCGCGACAACTGCCAGCTTGCTGGAGCACCCCTCCCTACACGCGCTGCCCCGCCCGCTCCCCTCCCTCCCCCCCCCCCCCCCGGGGTCGTGTCACGAAGGTTCGGGCTTACGCTACTACCGGCCGCTGCGCAGCTGTCACCTAGCGCCTGGGAATGTGTGGTCTGGTGCGGATTCAGCCAACTACCGGCTCGCGATACCAGCGCCCCGTAGTGGCGACGGTACATTCTTTTTAGACACACTGTACCTAAGCAATTCACGCTCATATGACTCGGTGTTGCGGTCATTTCTACAGGTACCAATCTAAAAAAAATAGCATAGGTAGATATGTGATGATCAGCAGTTTCGTACATTTGGCATGAATAATAATCACTCACATAAATCACTCACAAGCTCGCTTCGCCAGGGCCAAAACTGTGAAGGGGACGAGACAGTACCACAGATTCTGTCCAGTTGACCTGACCACAGTCCGCGTCCACGAGCTTTCAGAAGATCGGGAGGGCAAGGAAGTCAAAGTGTCTTAGATAAGCACATACAAAGTAGACGAGCTTGGAAAGTTGCACTGTTGGATCGGACCAATGTTGTGTTGTGTTGTTGTGAATATGTTGTCGGTTTGCTGTGTGCCGTGCGTGCCGATTAGGGTGTACATAGGTAAATGTTTTATGTGAGTGATTATTATTCATGCCAAATGTACGAAACTGCTGATCATCACATATCTACCTATGCTATTTTTTTTAGATTGGTACCTGTAGAAATGACCGCAACACCGAGTCATATGAGCGTGAATTGCTTAGGTACAAGTACTTACGCCAACGTGTCTATGCACCTCGAATGCCTTTACCACGCCAAAATATTGTTATTTAATCTGGCTGAAAATAAACATTTTTTCACGGAATAAAAACGTTTTTCGCCAATATCTTATTATGTTTATGAAGTCAGATGTATAAAATAGCGCCATCGTGTTTGCTTTTTCCAGTCGGATCGAATTGTATAAGTTTTTATTTCGAAAGGTCAAATATGAAATTTGACCAAAATTTGACCCTAGGTCAAGGTCACGAAATGACCTTAACATATAAGGCTGCGTATGGCATGATGCGCCTGGCCAAAGTGAACTAATTGATGTGTTTCCCAAATCCCTATACCTATTCTATCAAAAGATATAGACATAAAAGGCATATGAATGTCGTGAGTCATAATGTGACCTCGGATGACCTTTCCGCGGGTCACTGATGCAAAATTGCACCAGAGTGATCAATAATAACCTAATATGGTATGATTATGAAGTAACTGTACCAGTCCGATGCGTTTTAGTGGCCTAGCCGGTACTTTTGCCATTGACTTATAATGGGCAGGTCACAAAGATGACCTGACCTGAGGTCAATGCAGGCCGATAGCCATGTTTTTTATTGTTGCATATGAACGACCATTGATAAGGCTTGAATCGTCATCAGACCAAATTTTAACTTTCAGGTGGGAAAGTGTCAAGGTCACTCTTCAAAAAATAGGTCAAGAGGTCACGTGACCAAAATTTTCGAAAATCGAAAATCCGAGATAGCCAAAAGTTTCCTTGGTCGATGTTGAGTTGGAAAACATAAAGTTATCCTTATACAAAAGTCAATAGTTTTTGAGTTATGAGCCGCCAAACATAGGGTTGAAGCGTGACCTCCAGAAATTGCCCGAGGCTATATCTCGTTAACCGTTCGTCGAAAAAAAAAATCATCGCCACAGCTGGCTTTCCGGCCCAAAACAACCCCCTAGACGAATTTTGAGCGAAAAATCAAATATGAGGGTGCACAGCTTTGGTCGATCTATCGTGGAATGCCCCAATCGGAGACTAGGGAAGAACACCGCCATAGCCGAGCATATCGAGTTAGGGACGGGGAGCACAGCTGCGAGTTGAGGGAAGAAGAGGGGGAGGGCACGGTCGTAGCCGATCACATCGTGGCGGGGGCTGTGGCAGGGGACGGAGATGAAAAAAAGAGGGATGGAGGACAGCGGAGGTGGTTGGGGAAGACGTTGGTGGCTAGGAGAGGGCGGTGTCATAGCTGAACACATCGAGGTGGACTTTTTGTAGCGCATCACCTTAGCGACAGATTTCCGTTCTCATCAGCTTGCGTGACTCGGGACCGTGGTAGTGTGTGATGATGTCTGAAATAGCAGTTAGGAGACTAACGGCCACCCATGTGGCAGGATTCCTCTGTACTGCCCCTCCTGTTGTACCGTTTACCTACCCCCACATTCCCTGCGGTCCCCGTACTCACCATCGCGTCCATTCCTCCCCAGGGCACTGTGGACCGTATGCTGGACACGGCAGAGGCCGAGTGTCCCCACGTCCTCGTCTCCTCTGTGCGGGAGGCTGTGCGGGCCACCGGAGCCGAGCGGCTGCGACTGGCGCTGCCCTCGGAAAAGGTGGGCGCCGGCCTGCAGCGCGCCGGCTCGGAGCTGGCCGAACGCGTCAACGAGCTTCACCTGAACGTGGCCGGCCAGGTCAGCGACCGCATCGTGGATGAGGTCATCGAGAGCCTCACCAGGAGCTACCAAGAGCTGGTGAGTGGACACGATATTGACAGGAGATGGGAAGTGATGAGCGAATGACAGTCAAACAGACCGGCATATAAGTAGTCGCTGTGTTGTCAACCATCTTTTTCTGCTAGACTACAGCATCTCCGCTGCCAACTTGTAAAAGACTCAAAGTCGCCTTCTAAACCTCACTGGTCCAACAGTGATCGACTGTTACATGACAGCTTAGCTATAGTGCTATATTGTGCGACAATATTTTTCCCGATGTATGTGGCCTCCCTTGTGAGACTGCACCCTGTGCGTCTCCCTGTTTCTGACCCCACCCCTCGCCCTCAGACGGGCGACGTGACGCGGCGGCGGGCGTGCACGCCGGACGTGCTCAAGTCGCACCCGCGCCTCTCGGGCGATGTGGACAGTGTGGGTGGCGGCGGCGAGTCCAGCCGCTCCCGAGAGGACGTGACCAGCGAACAGAGCTCCGACCTCTCGCCGCCGGTGAGTGGGGAGGTCTCACCACTTGCACCAGCTGCTCTCACTGGTCCTACCACAGGACTTCTTACAGCAGCCCTCACAGTGTGTCCTCTTTAGGACATGGGTCTACCTTCGGTATAGATGGGCTTTACATCTGCATAGATATAGGATAGGTCATAGGATATAGGATTGCCGTGAACATAGTGGGCTGTAGTTTTACCATTTTAAGTAGAGAACGAAATCTTGCCTCGTTCCTGGCTGCTGTTTTATGTATAATTTACGCGTTAGATTGTAACCAGCGTTAGGCGCTGTAACCACGTGTAACCAGTGTTAGGCGCACTCTAGCTTTAGACTGTGTTCCTTGTTCACGAATGCGCTAGCAGTAGTTGCTAGTTTTTTGTGTTGCTCTTCCTGTAAGCTGCTGCCGTATTTAAGGATAATAACCTTCGTCGTTTGTTATCTGCTGCCAAGAAACTGGAGTACCTGAATCTGGTAAGATGGTGTACTTCCGCCTGCTTTATTGTCACAGTCAATGATTGCCCTCATCTCTTCTGATCGTTGTACAGCACCACTTTGATATAGTGCCTCTGAAATCAGCATCTTCGCTCTGTTGTCAATCTGGCTACAATTATCAATATTTTGTCTTTGGGGCGTTTTTATAATGCCGTCCACAGCAGCTGCTGTCTGATACCGTTCGGTAGCATTTGTCCTCTTCGTATGTATGTCGGTGGACGTGTTTTCTTACGCGTGTGTTAATCATGATGCGACACATGTTGACGTTTTTCGAGCTCTAAGCTGACCTCAGACGTGTCGTCGCTGTGTTCCAGGCCACGCCTCAGCTACACGCCAAAAAGCTGAACCTGCAGGGCAGGAAGACCCGGCCCAAGTCGGTCGTCGGTAAGTGACCACGTGACCCGGCCTGTACTCAGCTTCCTTCAGGGTATCTTTGTAATTTCACGGTAACTGTTTGACCATTTTTTCGGAGTTCTGCAACAGTACAGAAGAATTATTCAAGCAAATGATTTGAAGCGACGCGATTTTGAAACGACTGTCCGAGTGATAGTGTTTTACCTTATTATATAGCGGCCATTATGACACATTTGAGCTCGCATTCATTCTGTTTTATATTGCACATACTCGTATGCTCTGTGTAATATGCATATATATTCGCGAGATGTTGCTGATTACCATCCATCTCTGTCTATATTTGTTCCCCTCTTCACCGCCATCCCATGACGCCCATCTAGCCTGGCCCTGTCCCCGCCCGCTCTAACGTAGGGGTCCGTCTGCCCCAGCCTCACCCGCTCCTCTGCTGATCATGTCTGACGAGTGCCCACCTATCACCCTGTACCATGGCTGAACCATCCCTGTACCGTGGCTGAACTGCCTCATCGTCTGTACTGTGTCCCGTCTGACCAGTCATTGCCCCGGCCTCGTGTCGCCCAGCAGGTCTGCCCTTGTTCCGGTGTAACTTGGATGTGTACAGTAAGGGACTTAACTCCCCGCCCAGCCACGCTCTGATGGGCGAGGGCGGTGGTTCAGTGTACTTTAGAGCATGGTTCAGTAGGCCGACCCTTCCCCGTGCCCGATGGCTTGTTCAGGACGGACTGAGACGTTTCCAAATATGGTACCAAATGTCAACCATCTATCCAGGATGGTTTTGCTTCCACAACTGAAAGTGAAAAGTAAATTATGCTGTGATCAAATAGTAAGTATACCTAGTATTTTGCAGATAATGCGTTTTTGCACCAAGTTTGTAGCATTAGTGCCAAAATATGTTTACACTTATTTTTATGCTTAAATTTTATTTTGGAAAATTTAATCGAAACGAGCTGCAGCTGAACGAAATCGGATCGAAACGCGCTGAAGTTGAACGGCGTTCTACCGCCTCAGTCGTCACGAGCGACCTCGGCGCGGGATGGGATCGGTGTGTGTCCGGCGGCTCTCCGGACCTGCCCGGACCGCCCCGTGTGCTGTCGATGTGCTGTGAATTTGCCGTGCCTGCTGCATGGTGTGCCAGGCCGCCCCCAATCAGCGGGATGCGGCCACCCCCTGGCTGCGAGCCCGTCCCTCAGTGTGTGCCCTTCCCCGCGTCCCGAGCAGACTCCGTGGAGGGCGTCTCGGCCGACCACTTTCCCGATCTGCTGCCGAGCCTGGAGGACACCGAGGAAGGTAGGGCGCCCGTCCGATCACCTCCCTGCTGCACCGGTCACGGAGGCGACCCTGCCACTCTTGGGGCGAGGCTGACGGCCCGCCACAAACCACGGGATGGTATCCTCTGGTTTCTGAGGGATTTAGGTTCTAGGAAAGGGAGTCAGAGGTTCTATTAAAACCCCATTGCCATAAACACTCATCCACATTTCATGGGGTTCACTGATGGTGCTGCTGGCAAGATGGCAGTGAGAACAGCTTCAGAAACTAATTGTTGGTTTCTGAATTATTGTTGTAGTTTCGACTAAGATCGTATGACGAAAGAAATGAACTGGGCAGGGTGGTGAACTCGACAGGCGAAGATATACATTGTCTTTTATTGTTTAAGGTAGTGGTTCAAACACTCGACGCGTGGTTCAAGGATTCAAAGGAAAGGTACGATGCTACTACAACCTGTGGCGCTGTAGTTTGGAGCTGGCTGGCACCGAAACGTTCGAGCTTTATCCATTGTTTTATTTACAAGCTGGCTGTGCTGTTGCACTCACCTTTAGTATACAGGAATTTGTTGTTGTTTTTTTTGCGAGTTCTGAGGAGTCTCTTCTTTTTCATTTTTTTCCTCATTTATTTCATTCCTTTTTCGCATGTTTTTTTTGCACGTTGTTTTGAGTGGTTAGTAGCGTAGCAATACCCGAAAGCACGTTCTTCAAACAAAAATCAATGGCAGTATTTGATTGATCCCAGTGATTCGAGATATGTGGTGGAGCGAAAGCTGTTTTCGTGTGAAACATTGTTTAAATTATTCTAGTTATACACTCGGAGAGAAAATCGCTTGACGTTGCTGCTTTTTACGCGAAATCTTATGTCTTATTCTGTTGTTGAACATAGTTTATAGCCAAATGTCAAATGTTCAGTTTTGACTGGAATCACTTCATAAAATTGAAATACAGTATGTAGTTTTATTCCGTAAAATTGCCAACGACTAGTCAGATATCTTCTACTCAGCGATGCCCTTTTTGTACCACTACATCTTCTGCTAGGGAAGCACGACTATGGTCTTCTTCCAAGGTTTGTCCTGGGACCAAGCCCTACAGCTTCTGACTTTGTTCAGGAAAATTTGGCTATATGTACCAAAGGAAGCATTTATTGCACAAAGCTTCATGTGAATGCTTTTCATGCATATGATCAATGTCATTCCCTGCTGCCGAATCTGTACTATCGCTGCCTGTTACTGTGCAGACTCTGATGTGTCCACTAACTTTTCTCTGCCGACCGTCGCCGTAACATCCCCGTGTGTCTGGTCCGTCAGAGATTGACACGGTGTCGGAGCTGCCGGCGCCGGCGCACCAGCTGCGGCACCTGGGCAAGGCGCGGCCGCGGCGGGCCAAGAGCCGCGCGCCCACCCGGCCTGTGGTCGGCGAGGAGGGCGCCGGACTGGACTCGGGACTGGACGCGTTCTTCCCGCCGGCACGCTCGCTGCCGAGCAGTCCGCTCACATCTCCCGACTCCGAGTCCAGGTACGCAGGCGCCGCGGGAGGGTCAGGGGTGAAGAGGGGGAGGGGGGAGTATACCGGTAATATCTTATTATTGGTTCTCTCTGAACTGGTGATCATGGGTCTGTCTGGGTCGGGGTCGCAATGTCGTGAGATTTGAAGTTAAGTCCTGGGTAGGCGGTGATAGGTCGGACTCGTCGGAGAGGTTCATGGTGGGTTTGTTTCACTGGCAAACATAATGCTTTCAGACCTCATGAGCTCAACGACTTACCAGCCACTTCTTGTTCTGCTTTGCTCTGCAGTTCCGGTATGTGCCGCACTTTCTCTTTCCGCTACCATTCAACCCCTCCCCTCCCTCGCACCTACAGGCAGCTGATGACCACCTCTGCCGACAACACGCCCCACCTGGGCCTGGACCGGACGCGCCGCTCGTCCGCGCTCCGAGACGACGAGTCCCAGCGCGACCGCAAGAGCTCCGGCGGCGCCGGCAGTGGCGGTGGGGTGAAGAAGGGCATCTCCTCTGTGTTCAGTAAGCTGGCGGCCGACCGAGTGGCTCGCTCCCGAGAGGACCGGGACGGGGACGGCGGCAGGTCGAGCGGCAGGAAGGGAGCCGGTGCCGATACTACAGCCGATAGTGACTCGTCGGCTGGATCAGGTACGGCGGAGGGAAGCGTTGAGGAACGGGGAGAGGCAGAGTGGAGGGATATGGCAGTGAACTAATGTAGCCATGGACATTTAGCCACCAATATTTTAGCGGTGCAAAATGATTCAATTTGCTTGGATGATGGATAGTGCACTTAGCTGCAGGCAACCTGAAATTTCTCTTTCACGTAATTTGTGGGATGTTTGTGATCGATTCTACTGATTATAAGCAGCTACGTTACCATTACACATATCGATTATGCTATAGCTTTCTGGCGAGCCGCGGTGTGCTTACTGCTTACATCGGCTTGCATTATATGTTGTGCTTTGCTGTGTGCTGCACTCGTCTGACCGACCCCCCCCCCCCCTCGGCAGGGAGCGCGGACAGTTTTCTGAACCACCTGCTGTCGCCGGTGGTGGTTCCGCCACCGGGCGAGGGCGACTCGACCGTCGAGCCGGCCGCTCTCCGGCGACCGGCCGGCCTCGGCGGCTCCGACCTGCTGGCAGAAATGCGCGCCAAACAGGAAAAGCGCGCCAGCCTCACTCCCAAACACGTGAGTGAGCGGTGGGAGAAGAGGGGGAAGAGTGATGTCTGACTGGGTCGGACTGTGGAGCGGGATGGTTGATATTATAGGCGATGGGTTGGTGGCTGACACTGTCTGGAGGCTGCACTTCATGGCACGGCCGACCTTGCCGTACCACCGCTGAGTTTTGAGGGCGGCTGTCGGTGGATGTGTTCGTAGTGATTGACACTGGTGTGAACTAGGCGCCGCTGACCGTGTTGTACCGCCCCTCTCGCCTCCAGACTCCTGAGGAGTTGGAGGAGCGCTCTCCTCTCCAGGAGGTGAAGGGTCGCGCCGCCGCGCTAGCCGCCGCCGCCGCCATCAAGTCGCCGCCAGCCGCCCCGCACGGCCCGCCCTCCATCAGTGAGTACTGGTACAAAGCGCCGCCCGCCCGCCTAACCCGAGTGTGCACCGGGCACCCGTGAGACGGCTAACCCGCCCGCCCGCGCCGCTACCGGTCGCTTTTGCCGCCTGCTGGCTGACGAGAGGGGACCGCGCGCTGTCAGTGACTCGGGGCATGGCAAGGCGGCTGTGACTGTCCGGTCACTCAGTGACTGACTGTCCCGCTGCGCCCCGGCACGGCACGGGAGCCGCGGCTGTCCCGTCACCCCCGACTGACTGTCTTGATCTGCTGGCGTCCCGGGGAGAGCGTCTGCGTCTGCCTGTGCTGCCGGGACGCCCGGGTCTCCGCTGGGACGGCTAGGGTCCCCGCTGGGTCGTTGCAGCCCCCGGGACCGGGCCGCGCCGCGCTCCCCCCGGTAACAGCTCGGCCGCCGCCTGTTCTAGGTCCCAAGCCGAGTCTGGCCAGTAAACCCAAGCAGGCGTCGCCGCTGCCGGGCCAGGGCCGGCCGCCGCCGCTGCCGCCCGGGCCCAAGCCGCGGCCGCGCTCCATGGCGGCGCGAACGGAACACCGACACTCGGGTAAGTGGGGCGAACGCCGGGGTTGTGTTAGCGGGTACAAACTGGCAACGGCGGCAGCGGGCAGGGGCGATATGAGCAGCAGAAGGCTGGTTTGTCGGGGCTGAGGGAGGGCAGGCATGGCGCTTCTGTAGGTTTTGGAGCTACTCCAGCATGGGTAGATGCCAGCATGGTGTACCTGTGAGAAGCATCGTGATGACATTGACGTTATTACGCAACTCCTGTTGAGTGTGAGGGAGGTGTGGTGCTGTTGCTGACTCAGTTTTATTGCCATCAACCTTTAAGAAAATTGAACTTTTGAACTCCGAGCATTGCTCTTCTCATTATGTAGCCAATAATGACAGAGAATATTTATATGATTCTTCCAAAGATTCGGTACCGAGATTGAGTGCTATTCGCTTTTCTTGGCAGTTTTCGTTCGAGCATGTTTCTTGATTCCGTTTCATCTTCAGCGTGTTGTTCTTTTCTTTCAGGAGCCTTTAAAATATGCTGTTAATGGATATTTTTTGCCTTTCAGTTTAAGTGAAAAGACGTGCCGAATTCATGTGCTTGTAATTTCTTCATTTCTTTGCCATTGGAATGATTGGGTTATTGTCTAATTGGTAAGTTTCTTGGCATCCGTTCAGTCAGTTTGCAATGCGACACGCAGCACGCGCAGCTGCTGTGAGCGAAATGTAATATAAAAAAAACTGCATGATCCTTTATAAGCTGGCAGCTGAGCCCAGGTATCGCCGTGGCCGTTGCTGTAAGGCGATCAGTGGTGACCTCGCTGACCTGTATGTACCACGATCTGCTTCGCTAACCTCCCCTCACCCCGCGTCCTTTAGGTGGTGGCGGTGTGTCCAGTGGCGAGGCCGAGGACGCGGCGGGGACGGCCAGCCCGCCGGTGGTGGCGTCTGTACTCTGTAGTCTGTACCGTTGCCTGACTGTCTGCCCTGCCCGTCCTTTAGGTGGCGGCAGTGTCTCCAGTGGCGAGGCCGAGGACGCGGCGGGGGCGGCCAGCCCGCCGGCGGTTGTAGTGGGGGTCCGTACCGCTGTCTGACTGTCTGTCCTCGCCCTCGTCAGGTGGTGGTAGTGTGTCCAGTGGCGAGGCCGAGGACGCGGGAGTGGCGGCCAGCCCGCCGGCGGTGGCGTCTGTACTCTGTAGTCTGTACCGTTGCCTGACTGTCTGTCCTCCCCGTCCGTCAGGTGGCGGCAGTGTTTCAAGCGGCGAGGCCGATGATGCCGCGGGGGCGGCCAGCCCGCCGGTGGTTGTAGTGGGGGGTCCGTACCGCTGTCTGAATGTCTATCCCTCCCCTCGCCCCCATCAGGTGGCGGCAGTGTGTCCAGTGGTGAGGCCGATGATGCCGCGGGGGCGGCCAGCCCGCCGGCGGTCGACAGTGGCCCGGAGTCGTGGAACTCGCGGCCGGTCGACCCGGCGCCGGCAGCCACCGACGGCGCACCAGGTGAGCTCACACGGGGAGAATACATAGGTGGGGGAATGACACCACACGGAGTTGGAGCGGGGTACTACAGGTAGGTTTAGAGTCCGAACCTCAGCCGAGGGGCGGTATGGCAGGTGGGGTTTTCAGTTCAGGCCTGATCGGGGGGGGGGGGGGAGGGGCCGGGGACTATCGATCGGGCAGTAGCGTAGACCCTAGTGGCATCTGAGTTCCATTACAGGAATGCTGCGAGCGGCCACCAGCCCTGTACAAAGGCTCAGGCGTGGCTGGCATGCTGCCTGCACGGGCCAGTTTGCTCGCTTTATTTAGTTGTTTGAACGAGCCAGAAACAAGCTCGTGCGTTATTAATATTTTGTAGGTGATCGTGGGAAATGGTGCTAATGATTTGTTCCGGTTTTATTTGTTTTTTTTGCGTGTAGTTGTGCAAGATGATTTTTTTTTTTTTTACTTTTTGGTTGTCCAATAGTAATTAACATTGTGTTTCACGTTTTATTAACTATTAACTTGGTTCGGGGTTAACAATGTGAGGCAACCGCTACCATCCTCAACATAACATTATGTGTTCTGTCCATATAACTATTGCGTAAACCGGCCATTCCGCTTAGGTGTCTCAGACATGTTTTCTATCTTTCTTCTGATGAACTTAATTTTTTTTTCAAAACTGTTAGCCATAAGTGTTAAGGAACTGAAAATGGCCAGACGAAAATTATGAGTGCTTTATAATCACATTTGTTTTGTTGAGAGCAGGCTCTTTCGGCGTGAAAAGGACATTACAGGGTTATGATGAGATGATAGGATAGGGGATAGACATTCATAATCACATATTCGCATTTCGGTTTGCACTTGGCTTGTCATTTTTGTTCACTGGTTTTGCCTATCACCGTAGTTTGATGATCGGATGCATGCCAAGTAGTGTCACCGATATTCGATCTCCTCCACACCCTCCCTGTACAATAGGCGTGCCGCCAGCTGACGCCACTGAGCCGGTTCACAGTCAGTTTAGCTTGCCCGCTTGTGTTTTGTTTTGTTGCTGGTTTTGCTCTCAGTTGCCTTGGCATTATCATTTATCCCGCCTGGCGCGGCGGCGGTTCTAAATGCTCGGTAACGGAGCCCTAGTGTCGCGGCCCGGCACTAACGCTTTGTACCTGCACCGCTAGATGGAAGCACCGGTTCACCGAGTGTCCAGCGCCCGCGCAGGCCGCTGACGACGGCTGAACTTCAGGTAAGTGAATGCTGGTTGTGATTGCCATCTGCCTGCACCGACTAAGTCTCCTAGAACGAAGAGGAGGCTCTGGTAACCAAATACTTGGAGAAAGGTTGCGTCTTAGAGTTCAAATGATTTCGAACTGGTGCTCGAAATATCTGTCTGACCCTTGCCAGGCGCTACTGCCAGAGTCCAGAAGCCAGCACCTTGCGATCTATGACCTTTGCAGTGAACGTGTACGACCTGACCTCCGCACTGATGAACTACCTACGTGCTCTCCGACGTAACCCTCTACTAGTTGCCCGTTGTGTTGAGGTGGACGCGTTTTTAGTCCGATGGGGATTGGGAAGCTCAGTTCACCATCATTTGGCGCCCTGTTTTAATGCCTGACGTCGAGGAGTCTGATGGGAGTCTGAGACTGGACAATGGACATCAGTTGACTGTCCTCCGCCCTGACTCCTGGGGACCTCAGTTATGTCTGTCTCCCCGCCCTGAAGCCTGCCGCCGGACGTACTTCAGAGTCTGATGATGAGCTCAGTTATCTGTCTCCGGCCGCCCTAACACCTGGTATTGGACGTGTTACAGAGTCTGATGGAGAGCTCAGTTGACGGGCCGCCGCCGGTCGCTGCGCTCAACCCTGACGCCGCTGCCGCCGGCGCCGCCGTGCCGGTGTCTCCCGTGCCAAAACTGGTGCTGGACCCTTCCTTCTCCCTGGATGACGTCATCAACGTGTAGCCGGCCTGTGGGGATGACGTCATCTGACTGTGTGCAGTCGGCCGACTGGCCAGTTCAATACTCTCGGCGCCGTGACGTCATAGTGATGCATGTATGACGTCACTGGCCTCCAGCGGTGCCTTGGACGATGCGACCGCTGACTCGCGCGTCCGATGGCTCCACTCTGCAGCTTTTCGGCATTTATTATCTCAACAGGGCGCACAACGACGCTGTTTGACGTGCGTGGGCGCTTGTCTGCTCGTGCGCGCATTGTGAGACTTCTGCTCCGCATATGTATTTGCTTGCGTGAAAACGACGGAACCTACCTGCATTTGTAGGCATGTGAGAGTGGTTTGCGATTGAGTGAGAGCGCGAGAGAGCGAGTAGGCTCCGCTGGTCCGGGAGCGTTTCTGAGGCTGGGTTGGGCCGAGGAGGGAGGGGAGGTGCATATAGGCTGAGTTGCCGGCGCGATGGATCCCTCTGCAGAGGGGACGGGCCGCCCCCGGCGCTGCTGTGACAACCGAGACGCACCAATCCGGCGCGCACCAAATCGCTGATTTGTTGTCTACATCGGGCGCCCCGCGCCGTCGCCACTGTGAGATTGATTGTGTTATCGTCTATTATGTTCGAGGTACCAGCCGTTATATTTTATATTTATATCTGCCGAGTATATTCGATGATATATACAGTTACGACATGCCATTTGGGTGTTTGGTTTTGGCCGGGGCTTGGACTGATGTGATGGTGGGTCGGGTTGACGGCTGTGGTGTCACCACTAGGTCACTGGAGGGTATAAAAGGACTGTCAGGTTCAGTCTTCTTGCAGCAGCACATTCTACGTCGTCCTCACGTGTTTGTAGTCCCCCCCCCCCCCCCAATCGCGCCAGCAAGCATGCCTGCAAGGTGCAACGACAAATATCCCCAAATGTATGCACGCTGCACGTGCCTACTGCCTACTTTTCAAAGTCGCAGTATTTCACAATCCTATTTCAACCAGTCTCACAATCGCATCAACGTAAATGTGGCTATGTATCTGTTGGGGTCTCAAGTCGTTTGCGTCTACATTTGATCATTCAGTTTCACAACGTATTGCTGAACTAACGTGGGATTGATTGGCCATGATGCAGACGTTTATCGCGTAATCTTATAAAATTATCGGGGACTTGATATCGCATCGTTCATCTGGGCACCCTCTGTGACTGCAAGATGTAAAAATGTGTGCCAATGGGCAGTTTCGCAAAGGTGTGCAGCAGGCAGAACTTTGCAACGCTTTGGCGAGAAAGATGTAGGTACTTTCACTTTGGCTAAGCGCTTTTGATTTTCTGAAAAGGTGTATGCACGGGAACAGATGGATCTGCGAACTTAATAAGATCTCGCCTTTCTTTTCAATTCGTGCCATTTTCCACTATGGTTGCCGTGCATACTACAAATTACGAGTTTCCAGTCCAATGTTCACTTTTGTACCTGCACCTGTTAATCCCATCCCACACTTCCGTCCACGTCCGATGCAGTTGTACGGCCTAATTCCACGAACACTCCAAACTTCCAAATCCACGGCGCGAACACCTCTCTCGGTATTCGTTTCCAGAGGCCCGTCCTGCGGCTCTGTGAAAGTCTGCACTGCGGGCCGTGCCGCTGCGTTTGACCCTCCCGTTGACCGCCAGCCGTGACAGGCAGTGTCGATAGAGCGGCCCCCAGGCGATCGCTATTGGCACGGCAATGCAATGTCGCCAGCGCAGCGATACTAACAGCGTGGTGCAGTGGGGGAAAGCTGCCACGGGGACAGCATAGGGACAGGGGATCGATATTTGAGGGACAGCGGAACAGAGGAATATGATATGTAACGGAGGGACAATTGGGACTGGAACCAGTGCGGGACAGGGGGAGGTGGCGAAGGGTGGCAACCGACACTGCCGGAAAGACGGGGCGGGAAGGGGAGGGACAAGGGGCCGGTATCGGGGCTGGCTACGGAGGCACAGGGGCTGATGGCAGATGACGATTGCACGGCCTGATTCCACAAGCACAGCCTAATCCATCTAAACCACGCCGCGAACACCTCAGTTTCAGTGTTTCAGACGTCAGTTTCAGTGCTTAGCGAACCTTGTGCCGTGTGCGAAGCGCTGCAGCTTATGGCGAAGATGACAGTGGGTAAATAGGTAGCTGAGGGATAGGAAGCCGGTATTTGACGGATTATGGGTGGCACCGAATTGGGATCTTTTTTTACCCAAAGTGACCTGGCCTAAGCTTGACCGAAATTCTTTCTCGCTGAGTTTGTCAGCTTTTCCAGCGCTTCTTCCTATACTCGGCGCTATGTGGTCCAGGACCCAAGTCCTTTTATCAAAGTCGGACCTAAATTTGACACCTCACATAACTGACTATCTCACACCAAAAACGATGGTATTCGATCGAAAGTGCTTCGAAGCACGCTGGTTTGAACACTTGGCTTATGATGCGTCTTAGTGATTTTTGACTTTGCTTCCATAAACGTAAAAACAAAACTTATCCTGCGGTTACAAATGGGTCACGGGCTGCACCGAACTGGGACAGTAGACTGAGACTTTTACTACTGTGCTTTGTGAATGAAACGTTCGTTGCTCTATTTTTCCCTTTTCTACATGAATATGTGTAGCTAGAATATGTGAATGGGTGGATCGACAGCGCCGTAACCCACGCCAAGCCTAGCCAATTAGGTACGCACGCTAGTCCATATCCCTACCGTTCGATCTGGCAGTTCGGGATGAATCGGGAGAGGTTAGAAGCCAAAATTTAGCGTGCCCATCAAAACCCGACACGGTTCGTCCTGCACCCAAATTACTTCATTGATCGCGGCTGCTCTCATCAACCGCTCATAGTTTGAGTGCCGGAGACACTCGAACCCATGCTCTCAGCACCGGGAGTCATTGGTTCTACCAACTGAGCGGCATTCTTGCTGAAACACAACGCCTTCCCGTACTGGAATACTCAATATTTTGCATTTCGGAGGCCGGATGAGCACTCGCTAAGTTACTGGAAAGATTTCCTTTGTGGACATTTCAGGGGACCCGGCTGCCAGCCTGAATACATGTGGGGATTCTCGAGTTCTGTCTCCGACACATCGCGGGATCCATGAACCCATGTTGTATAAGTTCGGAAACACGTAACCGGGTCGACCAAACAGCTTGAATACAGGGAGTGTTGTACGCCTGTCCCGGACACCACACGAAGGGAGCGGGGTCGGCGGGTCGCGCGATGACCCAACCGGTGCTCCAGTTTCACATTTTCTTTTCGGCGCCGGCGTGGCGTGGCCGGCCGTGCTCTGCGGGCCGTGTCGACGGCGCGGAGACGTGCCGCGCGTCGCCGCCGCCCCCTCAGTCGAGCCGAGCAGCCGGCGACGAGAGGCACGTGCCGCCGACCTCAGTGCGCCGAGCCGACCCGTGCCGACCCGTGCCGAGCCGTGCCGACCCGTGCCGACTGTGACAGTGTGTCAGGCTGATAGTTGGGTGGCGTGTGGCAGCGGCAGAGCCTGGACTAGACGAGCGGGGAAGCGGAGTGCGTGGACGGAGGGGGAGCAGAGGTGTGGATTTTACCGGAGCGACGCCGACACAGGTATGGAGTGACCGAGATTTTCGTCGGTTTAGTTGAGTTCATACATGAGACCAACAGTCTTCGAATTGTGATTAATTGTATTTTATCTTTAACTATTTCCCATATTTCGGAGAACGTAGTTGCACGCCCTGGCAGATCCATGGATCCGCCATGGATCAATGGATCCGCCTTCCTGCAGGAAGGGGCATTTTGGGTAAATCCCCTCCCCCCCCCCCAACGCCCGAAATCGACAAAAATTTGCAAATCCGATGAGTTTTTGGAATTAGAAGAGACTCGGTATGCCCCCCTCCGCAGCGTTTAGGTCCACCTTTCTGGATCCGCCAGTGCTTGCACGGTGCATACCCGTTTTAATTATGGAAAATCGGCATGTTTCTTCGTAATTATTTGCGGAGAGACGGGTCAAATGTATAATTTGGTTCTATATTCGTAACACGTCCCATTTTAGACGTGAAATTTCTGCAGGGGTTTCAACACCCTTAGACCGTATCAAGAGAGTAGGTACCTATTGACAATCATCCACCAGTATATCAATTGCTGCATGTTTCAGTCCCTAGCAGTGCACTAGCTGTCGAGAGCATTCACATTTCACACCGTTCTGCAAAGTCGGAATAACGGTGAAGCAGCGTGAATGGAACCATAACCACTAAAAAGCCCAAAATGAGAAAGTGGAATGCGTCATTGTTAGACTGTGAAACTGACTGCATTACACCCAAGAAAGTTACAGCTTTGAAGCACTATTTTCATCACGAAACGCTCAAGTTTTGGGTTGCAGAAACACATTCAACCGTTCAACGCGAATCACTGCAATTGTACAACACCACTGGATGGAGACTGCAACAATACACACTTCCGTAACACCAGGATATGGAGACTACAACGCTACACACAACAGAAGCACCAATATATAGAAGAATGCAGCAGTACACATTACAGTAACACCAGGAAATGGAGACTACAACAGTACACACTACAGTAGCACTAGAGGGATGGAGACTGCGATAGTACACACAGCAGTAGCAACAGGAGATAACACCACGGTACGGAGACTGCAACAGTACACATAACAGTAGCACCAATGGATGGAGACTACAATAGTACACACAACAGTAGCACCAGGGGACAGCACCGCGGTACGGAGACTGCAACAGTATATACACATAACAGTGGCACCAATGGGTGGAGACTACAATATACACTCCAGCTTCACCACAGGATGGAGACTGCAACAGTACACACAAAAGTAACACCACAAATGCGGAAACTACTTTTTTAGCTCTAGAAGTGATTTCATCATATTACCAAACAAATGAAATCGAGATTCTATAGCCAACTCGCAAATGTTGACGCTAAGATCCTGCAATCTGGACATTGTGTTGACGTCACTCATGAGGTCATTGGACGTCGTCCGAGTTTTTTCTCAATGCCCTGAGCAAATTGAGCTGGCGAATCAGAAGAGGCACGAATGACATGAGCTGCCGAGTCGGGTGATATGCAACAGGCTGACATTGCTATGAGCTTGACTTGACCTAAGGTTAACACCAGAATTGACTGTTTCCAAACAAAAAGAAACATGTCGACGCAGTTAAATATGACAAACGTGATAGTAAGTAGGTACTAATCTTGATGCTTTGCGACTGTTGTATCGAATCTATGTTCCCAAAAACCGGGCCCCGACATTATGGGTCGATGAACTGTGACCAGAGGACTTAAAATTGGGTACCATTTGCATTTTGCAGGGTCTTGTAAAGACCAGCATGTCAGTTTCCATCGCTAAAAACAAGCTCGATCAGGACCGAAACGGCGATGTATAGGACATACTCTGCAGCCCCAAGTTCGGGACGTTATGCAACATATTAGGTTTGACGAGGGTTGAATTGATGTGCTGTGCTTGCTTGAGTTGTTGTGTGTGAACGGTACGCTTTCAATGCTTCTTTATCATTCCTTGAACGTTCCATTCTCATCCGTTACTTGATATCCTGACAGCCGTCATCGGTACTCAAAAGCCGCCGTCTCATTGAGTGGCGGTGGGTTGCGCCATTTCAGTTTGATCGTGTTCTGCCCAGTAACTCTAAAACCTGGCTACCGAGCCACTCATTTACGCTTTCATGGCGGCTGTACTGTACGGCATACAGGGAGAAAGTTCACAGGTTACACACACTCGCACAAAAACGAGCTACCGAGTCGTGAATCACGTTCAACAGAAAGGTCGGCATAATTGGCCGGTATAAGTTGAGAGGAAAACGCATATATGACGTGTCACCAGAATTATAACTCTAACCGTCAGAATGGCTGGCGAATGTGATGTTTATCAGCTCGTGGTTGGCTGGCCTTAACCAGGAGCCAAACAGTGCGTGATTTTTTTATGCAAGCACATCATCAGGTCATGCAAAAATTCCCCAATTGTTGATTATGAGAGTCCTTGGTGATAACATCTAGAGAGAACGTATTGCAAGAATGCAAGGCCATTATGGGGTATTGGGACGCAGCTCGACCATTGAGCTCGTGTGCTCTGGAAAGCGTGTCACGATGATCAATGTTGCCACGCCACTTACACACGGCCGGCGCGGCCCGTGGCGCCGTTTTCGGACACCTGAACACTCGCTGGAAAGGGTAGCAGCGGCACCAGCAGGAGGCGTGTCAGCGGTACCGTGTCACCTTACGACACGGCACGGTCCGCAGTCCGTGTCAGAAAACTGCTCCGCATTGCCTCACGGGGGACAATGCGCGCCCCGTTGGGCAAGCGGTCGACCCGGTGTCGACACGGGCACCGTCGGGTCAGCTCTTTTGTCCCCCGGCGGCGCGTGGCGACTGAAAAGGTGACAAATCTCCGTCACGCCAGTACGCGCTGTCGTTTTGTACAGACGTCACGAGAGGGATGTTTACACAGGCAGCGGCTCATGTAGCGATGTTTACCCAAACTGTATGGGGGATGCTATACCATTGTAAAGATCGCATCTTCCAGCTCAAAGGCCACGTAAGGATGTCGCCCCGGGGTTCAGGTTATGTAGTACATGCATGCAAAATGATCAGTGATTATCCCAATGAATACAACACCTGTTTTAGTGACATATGCATTCAAAATATCATCTACTTACTACTTAGTACTTACATATGAATCCCCTCAATAAAGCTCTTTTATCAATGACAAACTGACATCTGCACGTTTTACCACATCTCTAATTTGTGAGGAATGTCCTTCAAGTCTCACTGAGATCCGGATGCCTCCGTGATTGACACTAATAATGACCTAATATGACCGAGACCGCCGTCCGCTCGTTTACGCAGGGCTGACTGACGTCTTCTAATGACCACTTGTGCCGCCACCACAGTCGATTGTCTGACACTGTCCGCTACTGACAGCCGCTGTCCGCTACTGACAGCCGCTGTCCTGACTTTGACAGCCGCCGTCCTTTCTTATACGCCACTATCCCCTTCTGTTCATCACTGTCCTGTTCACGAGTGTTCGCCACTGTCTGGCTACTGTCTACTGTCTACCATTGTCCGCTTCTGTCCGCTACTGTCCAGTGCCCACTGTCCAGTGTCCACCACTGTCATCTTTTGTCCGCTGCCGTCCGCTTTATGCCCGCTCACTTTCCTTCCCTGTCTTAGTACTTAATCTGCCCGGTACTGTCATTTGTCCACAGCTGTCTGCCCCTGCCTGTCTTGTCCTGTTCACTGCCGACAGCGGTTTCCGCCCCTGTCCTCCGCCTGTCCGTTCGTCTTCAGTTTGCAGTGAATGGAGCCGTGTGTGAACCGCTATATACGGTGACCGACACACGACGGAGGCGTGACGCGGGGCGACCGTGCCGGAAAGCTTCAGGCTCACCTATCGGTCGCGCAAATGAAGCGCAAACATCAAATGTAAAAAGAACCAATGGAGTGGAGTCAGAAGACGAAGGCAATTAAGCAAAATAAAAACACTCCATTTAAAAAAGAATCGTTCGGTTAATATCCATGAAAGTGCTGATTTTTAGAAGTTCCAAAATGTAATATCTAGTCGCAAAACAATTGTTTCCGGAACCGTTGCGGCTTGCGCCCTCAGTCCTCAGTATCAACTGATGCGGTTTTATAGCCCGGCGATCTGTAGTAGTGTTCTGCCATGATGCAGACACCGTTCCCTCCGCCGCCACTCTGTCTCTACCAGTACAGGTCTATACTGCCGCACAGAGTCCCGTGTCGGGCTGATTACCAGTCGGCGCGGCTCCTACCGACACGGGCCGGCCGGGTAGCGGCTTCAGTAACGGCCGAGCCGCACGCCGTGACATAGCCCCCAGGTCACGTGACCCGCCCGCCAGAACACGGTCACGGTCACGTGAGTCGGGCACCGAGTGCGAGACGATTGTACTTATACCTGATGGCACCTGAGTAAACTACTGAGCAGATCAGTCCTGTGTCAGATGTTTATAAGGGCATTTCCTCTTAAATGAACTCACGCTGGCATTGTGCTATACCATATAACATGTGCACGGCACGAGTGCCTGGCCCCATCAAAACTGAGCTCAACTAACCGCATTCTTCATTCTTTCAATATATCCGAGCACAAGAATACCAACACAGGCTCACGCTACCAGCACCATTGACCGAAACCACTGCACAGCCACACTGGCCGGCTTCAGGGGTCAGTGGGGCATATCGGCTCGTGCGGCCAGCCCGCGGCACCAGACGGGCGCCCGAGCCGCCGACACGGCACGGGGCCAGGCACCCGTGCCGACGCGGCGGCCGGCGGCGGACGATGTGGGACACTGGTCATACTCGAGCTACCGCCTGGGGCCTCGGGGCGGCTGCGACTCGACACTGGCACCCAGAACGGTGCCCCACCCTGCCCGGCCAGACAAGGCGCGGCGGGGGGGAGGGGGGTGGCCGGTCATCACACCTGTCTTCCCCGCCCCTGAGCTTCCTGTGACGGCGCGCGCCCCAAGGTCGTCTCTGCTGATTCGCGGGCAGGCCGGAAGGGTGTGTGGGGGGTGTGTGGAGGCGGTTCGACCACCTGGCAATCAGACGGTGTGAGTGGTAGTTTGCAAATTCCTCGCCAGACGCTGATAGGAATTTAATTTAATGAGAGATGGCACTGAACCGACGTTGTTATGTTGATGAGATACAGCATCTAATCCCAAGATAGAAGGTGGCACAAATGAGGCTGGAGGCAGCTGCATGCAGGGGAACATAAGTCAAACCGGGACGAACTAAACAATTGTTGACCGCTGCGGATTTTTTAGCCTTGAAGGTAAGCTTGAAGCGCTGTCTCACCATCAAGAACTTTCCTTTCGCAAACACGTTACACTATAACAACATTTGGGCACAAGTCGGAAATGCTGTAAGGTCTATTTTACCGTCTTGCCTTTTCCGCTTCGAGAGTGGAGAAGGTGTGACGAACGGACAGTGTTTTGTGCGCATGTTTGTAGCTCAATTAGTCTGGTCTTGGTCTGGTCCAAAACAAGCCGAAGTCATTAGCGGCCTATCGTTTTCCCGAAGGAGCCGGACGGAAGCGGCAGGTGGCGTGGGCAGGTGAAACAGCAGGTGGATCCGTTCTGATCGCCCAGCTCCGGTCAGCCCCCGCTACACCCGAACTATAAAGTCCCCTGCACTCAAGCGACAGCGTATGCGCAAATGTGGTCTACAGCCTAACAATATTTCACTGGAATACATTTGGGAAAACAGACCCGTGCTTCTAGTGACCCGGAGTTGCTCATATTTCACACCAAACCTACGTCGTGTGCCATCATAATACGTCAACGCCAATAAAACCCAGTATGACATGACACTTCCATTGTAGCGAGCTCCCCGGCGGCCTCAGAACACACCCGTGACATTCGTGCGACAGCGAGCTGCTAGAGAGTGCCGCGGGCCGTATTGGGGTCAGCCGGTGAGTGTGCTGTGACAAAAAGGTCGCCCGGTTCGCGAAAAACCACGGTCTGGCGGCGGTGGTGGGGGAGGAGGAGGGGAGGGGGAGCGGAAGTGTGTCAGCTGGACGCGATACGGCAGCGCCACAGGCCACGGAGGAGCTCGGCGCGCGGCCGCCGGCATGGAGCAGCGCGGGACAGGGCCCGCCGGCTACAGACGACCGGCCGGTGGTCGGGTCATGGGGACTGCTGGCTGGCACACGTTTGGTAATGAAACAATGCAGATTGCGTGTGAGTTGTGGGACTTTCATCTTTTTAAGTGTTGGATCATGTATCAGAACAGACCGCTTTGCTTTGCAATACATGTAATAACAATAAGTCAACGTTCCAAGCAAGCATCGCCTCCTAAACCAACATCTCGTTAGCCGGCGCCCGCCAGTTGCACCGTGCACGCACACTCTCACAGTCGCCGACGGTCCGTTCTCACGACCCGCCTCCAGTCCCAGTTCCGTCACCGCCGCCGCCGTCGGCCGGCTCGTGACCGGACGCCCGTGACGCGCGCCACCAGCCGCGTGACTCACGTGACATTGGCCGCGTGGCGCGCCACATTTCGGCCGCACGCGCCGCTTGTGTCAACAGCGAGGTAGATGGGGTACCGCGCTAAATGATGACCTGTAGCGGAGAGCAAGTGCTCGAAAACGGTGCATTGGACATCTAAAAGAGATGACGGTTGGCTAAAAAGTGAACACATCATCATCATCCACCTCCGTAAAGCACCTCCTCTCTCTATTCTCTCCTCTGCACGGCTTCCGGGCTCGAAGAATAGCGGCAGATTCAGCGCGACAAAGACCCAACGACCCGGGACAGCTGTCGGCGAACAGCTATTGACGTGTCACGGTCTATCGTCTGAACTTCGAAGCCCAGGCAGCTATCCGCGCGGTCACTGTTTTCGTGGCTGGCTGAGCCGGCGCAATCTCGGCACGCTTTCTGCAGATTTTTGCTTTCAACTCAAAGACTGTCACTAATTGTGGACCGGAGCGGAACGAGAAAATCAGCCTATAACAAACAGATTCATCATCATGTGAATAGTTTGTGACCAGAAATATTGTCCGGGTCAATCACCGGAGGCCGCAGAGGGCATGTGAGCCATCAGCCATAATAAAAACTGATTTTTAACAATACGCCTATTTTAGGGCAGAAAACATTATGCCTGAACATCGGATCCTCGAACTCCATTTAGTGCTTTTCCCGATTTTCGGCACCAGGGCCTCGTTTTATAAAGCGAGTCCGTAACTTACGTCGGTTTTTGGTCTTGAATTGCAAGTGCATGTGAACTGTGAAGCGATGACGATAGTTTGAATCGTTAAATTTATTTATCTTGTAAGCAAAAACAGAAGGGAGAGGGGAAAATAACTATTGCTTCACATGCACTTGCAATACAAGACCAAAAATCGGCGTAAGTTACGGACTCGCTTTATAAAACGAGGCCCAGGTTGCCGGTTGGACCCCCAGTATCCCAATTAACATTCATTTATGTAATAAGTAACAATTTTCGTGGTGATAATTGCGGGAAAATAATTACTTCACGTGTCACGCCGAACGTGTGGTTACAATAGCGTGAAAAACACACGTTGGTAGGGACTGTGATCCTTCCACATAAGAGCATCAGGTTCGATAGTGCCTTACACTTTTTCGACTCGCAAAATTCATGTTACACTACATCCAGTGCTTTTCTCATATTCATGGTACCCAGACTTGCATATGCGTTGCAAGGTAATGCTAACGCCAGTTCAGGCAGGACGACAACATCGTCAATTACATGCATTTGTGATCACACATTTAATGCTACCTATTAAAGCAAGAAATGAAATGCGCTTCCTCAGGGCCTCTGACCAAGTTACTTTGGAGGAATAAAGGTTGCAAAATACCGCCACAAAGACTTCTCAACATGTCTTGATCGCACACGCTGTCAAACAATTTTAGCTCGTAAGCCGTGTAAACCCTTCAGTCTCTTCGTGAAACTGCAGGGAATAAATTAAAATTAGAAGAAAAAAAACATCAAAGGCGGCAAACTAGAAAGGACAACGAAATGTCCTCTGAAACACACTCGTCGAGGCGAGAGGGCGGAAAGGGCACTGGAGCGAACGCAGAACACTTTCACGTGTAGGTGTTGGCTCAGAGGGCATGCATGACAGGACAGCCTTTCACTGAGCGAGTCCGTGCCTTTTGTTGCCGCCTTTTCTAACACGTGTGGGTAGTGTCGGTACCGCACCGCCGACCCTTTGTCCAGTGTACGGGCGGAGCGGGCCGGTAGACGGACGACGGACGGCGGGGGGGGGGAGGGGAGGGCGGCAGACGGACAGGTGAAGGCGCCTCACTGGAGACGACGAGCGACGGGTGGAAGGGAGAGTGAAGGAGGGAATATTGGGACGAGCTGGATGTGTAATGAGAGTGACGCCGGTCCGGCGGTCCAAGGCCGTATAAGAGAGGTAGAATCATCCCGCAATTTCCAATGGACCGGTCGCTAAGCATTAGCGTGACGTCACTGGTGGATGCCGCGCGGCGCCCGGCTCCAAGCCGTACGTCGGGTACATTTGGCACTTTATCGTTGCTATTACTGAACGTAACGACTACTAATGACTCTTAATAACTTTTTTACCCACCTAAAGCTGATTTCCTTGCCGATGCATTGCCGACCCGAGCCCCAGGGTTGACAATCTTGGGATAAATGGGTCGAATGGGCGACCCTCGCGACGGGAGAAGGAACGATTGCAATTGTTGTGTCCCGCACCGCCGATTGCATTCTCTATCTGCACCCGGAGGGGGGGGGGCAGGGGGCACGTGCCCCCATCGGATCAGGGGGCCTCTCGGGCCCGAGGGGCCCTGCGACGCCAATTGGCGGCTGAGGGTCCACGCTGGCATTTTCGACTCAGAAGGGCCCCGCAGGGCTCGAAAGAACATCTTATGTGCTCCGAATAGCCACACAATAGCCACATTTCTCTCCATAAGAGCCACACACCGGCTTTTTATTGTTCCTTGTCGGTATTTGAGGGCCCCTTGCCGGCCTCTCAGGGCCCATTGGCGACCTCTGAGGGCTACTTGCCTGCCTCTGAGGGCCCTTACCGGCCTATCAGGGACCAGCAGCTCTAAGGGTTCCACACACGCCTGTGATGACCCCCTAAACCAATGGTTGAAGGCCCCCACAACGGCGCCTGCGAGGGCCCTCACCGGCGGCTGTGAAAGCCCCAAAGCGGTGCCCATCTGAGGGCCCCACACTGCCACCTCTGAGTTCAACCGACACCCCTGAATGAAGTTCCAAAGGCCCAAACCAGTGCTTCTTAAGGCCATATATCGGCGGCTCTGAGGGCTCAACGCCGGAGCCTCTGACGGCCTAAGACGGGACCTTCGCATCGGACGGCCACTCACCGGTGACTTTTGAGGGCCCCGCACCGACGACTCTGAGGGCCCCCACCGGCGTCTGAGAGTAGGTACCTTGCTGGTCTCTGAGGACTCCACAGGGCTCCTGAAGACACCGCAGACCTCTTAAGGGCCCTTTGTCGGTCTCTGAGAGCCCCTGTCGGCTTATAAAGGGTTCGAGCCAGCAGCTCTAAGGGTCCCATTCCCGACTGTGATGACCCCACACTGCAGTGTCTCTGAGGGCCCACAATGGCAACTGTGAGGACCCTCACCGGCGCCTCTGAGGGCCACACACTAGCACCTCAGAGGGCCCACAGCGGCACCTCCGGGGCCCCGCACCAATGCCTCTGAGGGCCCACACCAGTGCCTCCAAAGGCTTCATAACCGGCGGCCCTGAGGGCACTACACCGGTGATTTTTGGGGGCCTACCGAAGGCACAACACAATCCCATAACTAACTTTATCTTATGTTAACTTCTGTAACGTTTCCCCGCTCCCTTTACCTCAATCTCTCGTTGTCACCGTTGGCTGTTGATCGGCCTCCCATCTCTCGTGGCTGCGTCCTTGAAGTAGGTACATCTACGCCCTATTGGTATGCACATACTTCGCAGCCCGAGAGACAGGTGACGGACGGAGGAAGAGGATGAGGAAATTGTCACCTACGCTACTATTGACATACGAACCATTCCCTGGAGGTGACGGGGTGGTTGGCGGGGATTCGACGCTGTCAGGATGGTTGGGGTAGCCAAACGTTACCTTTAACAATCATTTAGTCTCGCTGAGTTTCCATCCCAATTCCATACCGGCTTCTATCCCAGTTCCGGCTCTAGCAATCCCCCCCCCCCATGGGTCAGCGGCGCCGCGCCGGTGTCGGTGCCGGGGGCCAGCGCCATCGGGGCGGCAGTCGGCCACGCGCACTCAGTGGTTAGCGCTTAGCACCGGCGGCTAGCGCACGCCCGGCGTGTTATCGGCCGTGAGCCGCTCCAAAACGGCTGCAGTAACTGGTCGATATAGGCAGTGAGCAGATGAGGAGATGCAGGTGGATTGATAACCGGCAAGCTTTTGTATTTTACGAGGGCGAAGGGTCGAAGTCGGCTGCTAAGCCGTGAGCGGATTTTATCAGATGCCGGTTCACTAGGACCTTTATCTTGGTCCTTGTCCGCTGACGCACTCTTGGAGAGCCGAATCACAGCAAAACTCCATCCAAGACTGTATCTATACGGCTTACGCTTTTCTGAAAACGTCTGCGTTTGGCCTGCTACGGGCCCGGCCGGCCGGCCCCGATTGGCGATCCACCAGTGACGTCACTGGTAGTGTTAAGCTGATTGGCGAATAATACATGGGGAGAACCGGGACGACATCCCCCTGCGGCGGTCGCCGGACGTCGGAGTAGGGCATGTAGATCACGTAACTGCCATTAGGACCTGTACGCCTTGATATTACACATGAAATATGAACATCATTATTTGTCATGATTAGAATACCACCTTCAGAGGATAACCGTCCGGCCTCAGATACCTATTTGAGGAAGCAAATCTAAAGACTGAAGGTGCAAATCATCTTGCAAAATTCTTAAACATGCTCAGATCCACTTGTCCGATTCACAAATTTATACCACTCCGTTCAAAATACGGAAATTACACCCTGCGGCCTCACCAACCTCCTCTGACCCAGAATAGACTACCTGCCCGACCCGTGTTCAGAACTCGCGCCGACGGCGACCGTTCCGCGGTGACGTCACACACGGCGGCGTCATCTAGAGCGTGACGTCACAGGCGGCCGGGCGGCGCGCGGCGAGCTTACACAACTCGCGTCGTTCCGTGACCGCGGCACGCGCCGCCGCCGTGTGTGCACGGAGCTCGGAGCGGCAGCGTTTCACCCGAGCTAGGAAGTGACACTCAGCTGGGTAATCGGTGATCCCGCTGGAAATTAAACCAAGAGGCCAGATATATGCGCTGACAGAGCTACTGGACGAGGCCATGGACTGTAGTGGGCTTCTTTCATATCATTCTTTGACTTGACAACCTTTCAAACTCTGCCGACCGCATCTCGCAATAAAATATAGGAGCAGAGTAAGACAACTGATGCTCAAGCAGCCACAGCCCCACCTATTTGCGTCCTCCTTTCAATTAATTACCCATAAAACAGCGCTGTAATCAGCATTGCCGTCTTCATTACAGCCTCATTACACGTGTCAACACCATCAGTCCTACTAATCCGTTCCATTGTTCCCTCGTGTCGGCGCCGTCTCCCCTACTAACCCTCTGTCCGTGTCACAGGACACAGATTGTTCCCCGAGTCAGCACCAGTTCCCAAGCTGACCCTCTGTCCGTGTCACAGGACACAGATTGTTCCCTCGTCGGTCGGTGCCGTGGCCGTCTCCCCAGCTAACCTCACTCCGTTAAGTTACACGGGGGCACAGATTGTTCCCTCGTGTCGGCACCGTTTTCCCCAGCTGACCCTCTGTGTTTCAGAGCACGGTTTGTTTCCGGTGTCTGCACCGTTCCCCAGCTGTCTGTGTTATAGGGAGTGTTTCCCCGTGTCGGCGCCGTTTCCCAGCTGTCTGTGTTATAGGGAGTGTTTCCCCATGTCACGCCGTTCCCCCAGCTGTCTGTGTTATAGGGAGTGTTTCCCCGTGTCGGCCCCGTTCCCCAGCTGTCTGTGTTATAGGGAGTGTTTCCCCATGTCACGCCGTTCCCCAGCTGTCTGTGTTATAGGAAGTGTTTCCCCGTGTCACGCCGTTCCCCAGTCGTCTGTGTTATAGGAAGTGTTTCCCCGTGTCACGCCGTTCCCCAGTCGTCTGTGTTATAGGGAGTGTTTCCCCGTGTCACGCCGTTCCCCAGCTGTATGTGTTATAGGGAGTGTTTCCCCGTGTCACGCCGTTCCCCAGCTGTCTGTGTTATAGGGAGTGTTTCCCCATGTCACGCCGTTCCCCCAGCTGTCTGTGTTATAGGAAGTGTTTCCCCGTGTCGGCGCCGTTTCCCAGCTGTCTGTGTTATAGGGAGTGTTTCCCCATGTCACGCCGTTCCCCCAGCTGTCTGTGTTATAGGGAGTGTTTCCCCGTGTCGGCGCCGTTTCCCAGCTGTCTGTGTTATAGGGAGTGTTTCCCCATGTCACGCCGTTCCCCCAGCTGTCTGTGTTATAGGGAGTGTTTCCCCGTGTCGGCGCCGTTTCCCAGCTGTCTGTGTTATAGGGAGTGTTTCCCCATGTCACGCCGTTCCCCCAGCTGTCTGTGTTATAGGGAGTGTTTCCCCGTGTCGGCGCCGTTTCCCAGCTGTCTGTGTTATAGGGAGTGTTTCCCCATGTCACGCCGTTCCCCCAGCTGTCTGTGTTATAGGGAGTGTTTCCCCGTGTCGGCGCCGTTTCCCAGCTGTATGTGTTATAGGGAGTGTTTCCCCATGTCACGCCGTTCCCCCAGCTGTCTGTGTTATAGGGAGTGTTTCCCCGTGTCGGCGCCGTTTCCCAGCTGTCTGTGTTATAGGGAGTGTTTCCCCATGTCACGCCGTTCCCCCAGCTGTCTGTGTTATAGGGAGTGTTTCCCCGTGTCGGCGCCGTTTCCCAGCTGTCTGTGTTATAGGGAATGTTTTCCCATGTCACGCCGTTCCCCCAGCTGTCTGTGTTATAGGGAGTGTTTTCCCGTGTCGGCGCCGTTTCCCAGCTGTCTGTGTTATAGGGAATGTTTTTCCATGTCACGCCGTTCCCCCAGCTGTCTGTGTTATAGGGAGTGTTTTCCCGTGTCGGCGCCGTTTCCCAGCTGTCTGTGTTATAGGGAGTGTTTCCCCATGTCACGCCGTTCCCCCAGCTGTCTGTGTTATAGGGAGTGTTTCCCCGTGTCGGCGCCGTTTCCCAGCTGTCTGTGTTATAGGGAGTGTTTCCCCATGTCACGCCGTTCCCCCAGCTGTCTGTGTTATAGGGAGTGTTTCCCCGTGTCGGCGCCGTTTCCCAGCTGTCTGTGTTATAGGGAGTGTTTCCCCATGTCACGCCGTTCCCCCAGCTGTCTGTGTTATAGGGAGTGTTTCCCCGTGTCGGCGCCGTTTCCCAGCTGTCTGTGTTATAGGGAGTGTTTCCCCATGTCACGCCGTTCCCCCAGCTGTCTGTGTTATAGGGAGTGTTTCCCCGTGTCGGCGCCGTTTCCCAGCTGTCTGTGTTATAGGGAATGTTTTCCCATGTCACGCCGTTGCCCCAGCTGTCTGTGTTATAGGGAGTGTTTCCCCGTGTCGGCGCCGTTTCCCAGCTGTCTGTGTTATAGGGAATGTTTTCCCATGTCACGCCGTTCCCCCAGCTGTCTGTGTTATAGGAAGTGTTTCCCCGTGTCGGCGCCGTTTCCCAGCTGTCTGTGTTATAGGGAGTGTTCCCCATGTCACGCCGTTCCCCCAGCTGTCTGTGTTATAGGAAGTGTTTCCCCGTGTCACGCCGTTTTCCCAGCTGACTCCCTCTCTCTGTTATAGGGCACGGTGGCGCCGAGCAGGGCAGTACGTCGCGGCGTCGGCCCGCCGCTCCGGAGATGCAGCCAGTCCACCTCCGCTGACGGCATGGCCTTCCGCCGGGCCCAGCCGCTGGTGATGGTGCTGCTGGCCCTGGCAGCCCTGCCGGCCCTCGCTGGCGCCCAGTCGCGGTCCGACTGTCCCGTGCCCGGCGACCTGCGGCCCTGCGTCTGCACCAGCGAGCGCGGCGCCGTCTATGTCACGTGAGTTTATCAACCACTCCGGTCATATATTGTAGGTATATACCGAGTGATCAGTGACTTGCCGATAGTTCGCGAGATGCCATTTGAGTTATTGCGCCACCTTTACCATCATGGGCGTAGGAACGGCTGGAACATTGTGGGTGCATGGGTGCAGAAATCCAGCCATGGCCGGTGAAGCGGGGGGGGGGGGCGACACCCGAGCGAAGGCTCGTTACGAGCTTTGAGGGTGTACCATGTCGAAAAGGTACCAACCGATAAGTGCATTTGGAAGCATTGACCCTCGCATGTGTAGGGGGGTCGGATGAACCCCCCCCCCCATGGTTGTTCGCAAATAACTCGCGCAAAAAGCGGCCGATCGCGACGAAACTTTTAGTACCCTCGAGTTGATCAGTTTTACACCTACTCTAAAAATTTCATGACCCTGACCCAAAAGACCTTTGACCTGTGACCTGATTCTCGAGACCATGTTCGGCCGGAATCGCGATTTGACGTATTGTCAGCTCACATTAACCGCGCGTTTCCAGTCTTTTTGTGATTGTAGACGTCCAAACATGTGAAATGATGTTCTTCCCATGCATCACGGTGGGTGTGAAGATAACCTGAAGGTCAGGTCAGGTCATTGACCTTTGATGACCTCGGTTCACTTTTTCGAGTTTTACATGTTTCTAGGGTAGTTTATAGGGCTGATTTCGAATTTAGCATCCATTTGAACGTTTACGAAGTAGTTTTAGTGCTTTTGTGACATGCTACGACGCCGTCAGTGGTAGTTGACACCTACTATGGATAGCCGGTAGGACGCCTAATGGTTGACCTGACCTGACCTGACCCGATCTGGCCTAAATGCATGAAGAAATCATCTGTGATCAAAACTAACATCAGATATTTGTGATCAGCACCCCGAAAAACCCGACAACAGCTTCACTTTACGCAGTTCTAGCAGGTCCCGATTTTCCCGACTTTTGGAATATTGACCTGACCTGGAAGGTCAACCAATGAAATAGGACCTTAAAATTGTGTATCATCGGCTTCCTCTCGTCACGGGCAACACCCTCGTTTTTTTTTTTCCGCGAAGCTCTAGCTTGATCAGGGGCCGAACGGCAGGGGGTCCGACCGACCCCCCCCCCCTCCCCCTCCCCCTACACATTAGAAGCTGGAAAACGCTGCACACATTCGAGGGCTAATATTGTCAATATTGACTACCGCAAAAAGTAAAAGCGGCCAACTTAGCCATTTTCGAAGATATCGGACTAAAATTTTTGACAGTGGGTCATCGGTTCGGTATGTGTTCAATCACATGCTCCATTTCCCTTTTTTCAGCACAAATGTAAGTTTTGAAGACCATCACTGATCACAGAAGCAAATGCTTCGAAAGATGGATAGTAGGCAACATATCCTGAATTTGCCGTGCTGCATGGGAAGTAGTGTTGATGAAAAAGGGGTTTCTGGTTCAGATTATTGTGGGTGCAGAATACATTGTCTGCACCCACTGGATAAATATTGTGGGTGCAGCTGCACCCTTGCACCCATGGTTCCTACGCTTATGTTTACCATTATATCGCACATGAGCAAGCTGGAGCATCTTCATTGTGATACGAGTTGACCAATCTCGCTGGCTTTCCACCAAAATAGCGGTAGCATGCATTCACGGAAACTCATAAATCCTGGCTTGTGTAACCCGCAACGTCCGCATTTGTTTGTCATGGTTCCGACGCAACTACTGTCATTGTCTCGGTGTCATCAGTTTGTCACGCTGTCACCATTTTTGCCGGCAACATAATTAGGTGAAACGGACGTCGTGCGCACGTCGGTCATTTTGACAGCCTAGTCATCAACCAAAGCATTGTTATGCTCGTACCTAACGTTTAGATGCAACATCCAAGTTTTGCATGACAATGATAAAGCAAAAAATGTTTGGATATTTGGTAAGCTAAGGAGAATCCCACAGAAATAGTTCATGCCATGTCAAACGTTTTTCGCAAAGCTAAACAATATTGAACATGTGGATGCAAAGTCTTACTGGAAACTTTATTTCATTCATTTAAGCAAAGGTTTCAATCTAAAAAAAAAAACGATCAGCAAATCAGCTACGCATCACTTGCGTAGATACCTTTCATTCTTTGCTCAGAGTACACGTGCACGGATACGCCGACTGTGCTGCAGGAAGTTACACACTTACACAGTCCTATAGTCTATATCACGGTGTAATTGTGTTGCCAATTCCAGTAGTCCCAATCCTCTCATGGTCTTAACTGTCCCATCACCCAGCCAATCCCATGGTCTTAACTGTGATCGTGCATGTGTTACCGCCGCCTTCGACTCCTACCGCCTTACCGCCTTCGAGTGGCGGTACTCTCATATTCACTGATGCAGTCTCCTGTAAATCCTGGTGCTACTGTTACATAAACTATTGCAGTCTCCGTCCCCTGGTGGTACTGTTACACAGACTTCTGCAGTCTTCTAAGTCCATCCCTTGGGTTACTGTTACATGAGCTACTGCAGTCCCCACCCTGGTGCTACTGTTTAGATGAGCCAACGCAGTTTCCAATTCCATCTTGTGCTACTGTCATGTGGATCGTTGCAGTCTCTAGCCTTTCGGGTTACTGTTACATGATCTGATGCAGTCTCCATGTTGTATCGTTGCTGTTAGACTAATCTAGTCTTCATACCCTGATGTTAGTGTTAGACTAGATGATGCAGTCTCCGCCAAGTGTTACTGTTAAATGTTATTGCAGTCTCCATAACCCTGAACTTTTTACGAAGATTGAGCGATTCGTCTAGGCTGCGACCAAGTTGTACTGATTCGCGGCCAGACTTGCAAAACATAGCCCGGAGAAGGACCGCTCCGGTTGTTTTTCAATAGAAAAACACAATTCTAACGAATAGTGTTTGTCTTTTCAAACAACCTGCGGTTACGCTGATGTTACTGTAACGTGAACTAATGCATCCCTCTCTTGATGCTACTGCCATGAACTATTGCACTCCCCATACCATGACCAATGGTGTCGCTGTAACAGGCACTTTTACCGCCATCATCACGTGGTGTTACTTTCACATAAACCAGCAAAGCTTACTTACTCTATATCTATTTGTAATGATGTTGCTGTAATCGTCAATGCCTGGAGGAGGATGTAATTAATACAAACGATCGACATTTTCACGCATATCATTCAGCACTGATCAGTGATCACCATACCAGCACGACGGGGTGTATGCTGACAAGTGTGTTCCTTTAAATGATCTCACACCCGATAAGTATTTTACCAAATTATGGTGGAGATGTGACCTACCTCTGGCCCTCGGCCCTCCGAGGTGTGAGAATTCCGCCCTGGGCCTCGTTTCATAAAGCGAGAACATAACTTACGCCGGTTTTTGGTCTTGTAATGCAAGTGCATGTGAAACGATGATGATAGTTTGAATCGCTGAATTCATTTATCTTGCAAGCAAGAACAGAAGGGAGAAGGGGAAATAAATTTATCGCTTCACATGCGCTCGCAATACAAGCCCAAAAACTGGCGTAAGTTACGGAATCGCTTTATGAAACGAGGCCCTGGCCGAAACGTTAGGCGGCACGGGCGGACATCGATAGCAGCGCCTCTATCGGTCACTAGGGAAAGCTTGGCTGTAGGCGACGAAATACCGGCTGAGTTGTCACAAGTTAAATAGGTTTATAGACATCCGTCTTGTGAAAAAGTTGAACTTTTGCCTTCAATATTTCTACAGGCAATTTTAGAAGTGCCCTCACATAGATTACAAAACCGTTTAAATTATTTTATTCACTTCAAGCCTTCCCTATTGTTCTTGATGATGCGGGAACTATTTCTAATTAGTGTTTCTAGCTTAGTAAAAGAACATATTGTGCAAAAGATGAAAAAAGCATAAGTGGAAGATTTTAAATGCAATTTTTTGTAACAAATAATGGTAAATTCTCTACACATCAAGGAAAAGGTGCATGCTAACTGATAATTTAAAGTTCTTGGGGCCAGTTGGTTTCTTCTTTTCTTACGTCGCCCCAATGGCCGCGAATGCACTTGTGATAACGCCTATCGATTTGAACCTCTGCCGCTCTCCAGGCCATTCTCACCAAGATCTGGCCCTCTGCCCTTCCCCAGGTGTGAGAACGCCATTCTCACCAAGATCTGCCCCTCTGCCCTTCCCCAGGTGTGAGAACGTCATTCTCACCAAGATCTTACCCTCTGCCCTTCCCCAGGTGCGAGAACGCCATTCTCACCAAGATCTGCCCCTCTGCCCTTCCCCAGGTGTGAGAACGTCATTCTCACCAAGATCTTACCCTCTGCCCTTCCCCAGGTGCGAGAACGCCATTCTCACCAAGATCTGATCCTCTGCCCTTCCCCAGGTGCGCCATTCTCACCAAGACCTGACCCTCTGACCTTCCCCAGGTGCGCCATTCTCACCAAGATCTGACCCTCTGCCCTTCCCCAGGTGTGAGAACGCCGCCCTGGCCGAGGTGCGCTCCGCGCTCGCGGCCCTGGCGCGGTGGCGTGGGACCGTCGAGCGGCTCACTCTGAGGCACAACCGGCTGTCGACGCTCTCCAATCGGCTGTTCGACGGCGTGCGTCTGTTCCGACTGGAGCTGATCGATAACGAAGTGACCATGGTGGACCGCGGCGCGTTCCATGGCCTCGAGCGCTCGCTGACGCATTTGCTGCTGCAGGAGCCCGCCGCAGACATGTTCGCCTTCGACGCCTTCGACGACCTGTACACGCTCGAGTCGCTGCACGTGGAGCGAACTCCGCTGCAGACGATGCCGGCGCTGGCGCGCGCCGACCGGCTGCGTCTGCTGCACATCAACGGCACGGGCATCACGCAGATCGCGGCGCGCTCGTTCGGCGGCACTCCGGAGCTACGCGAGCTACACTTCACGCACAACCCGACCGTGGCGCTCGGCGAGGCCGCGTTGATCGGGCTCGGCATGCTGCGCGTGGCCGACTTCAGCCACAACTCGATCGGCTACATCCACCCGCGCGCGCTGCGGCCTGCTCAGCAGCTCGACCACCTCTCGTTGGAGGGGAACGGCCTGCGGGACGCCACGGTGGTGACGGTGGCAGCGCGCGAGGCGCCCCGACTGCGCCGGCTCGACCTCAGCGGCAACCTCATCGAGCACGTGAAGACCGGCACGTTCGTGGACCTCAGGAAGCTGGAGAGTCTGGACCTGCGGCAGAACCTTATCACAGAGGTGGATAGGGATGCATTCCATGTCCTTCCACAGCTGAAGCGACTGGATCTCACCAATAACTATCTGAATTCGTTGAAAAAGGAGGCGTTCTACAGTATGGAAAATTTGGAACAGCTGCTTCTAAAAAACAACAACATCTCTGATCTCGTGGGCTGCGCAGACGTTTTGAGGCGGCTCCCGGAGTTGCGCATTCTAGATCTGAGCATGAATCTCATCGAGACTGTTCCCGATGACACATTCAGTCACCCGACGCTGGAAATCATCTACCTGAACCACAACAACATCAAGGAGCTGACGCCATCCAGCTTCATCACGCTGCCTAACCTGCGAGAGCTGCATCTGCACCACAACTTCCTCGCCCTGAGCCCGGCCGCCGGTGGCGCCTGGTGGGACCTGCCCAAGCTGACCGTGCTGGACCTCCGCTACAACGACCTCACGCAGCTGCCGGCCAGCCTGCTGCGCAACGTCAGCCTCCTCGAGCACGCAGACTTCAGCTACAACATCATCACACGGATGGACGAAGACTGCTTCAAAGAAACGCCTATACTCAAGTACCTGAACCTTTCTTACAACTCACTCCAGTCGATCAATCCCATTACCTTCCAGAATCTGCACCAGCTCAGGCAACTGGATCTGAGCTACAATGAAATCGCATCCTTAGAGACGGGGCTGTTTTCTCACTTGGACAGGTTAGAAACGCTAGGGATGAAGTACAACAAAATATCCGTCATTCAAACCGGCTCTATGCCTACCCACGAGTCGCTGAGGGCTCTTGACCTTTCGTTTAATTTCATAGACACGTTCCCTTCGTCCGCGCTGATGGAGCTCCGAGGACTGACTGAGCTGAGGATGAAACAAAACATGCTGCGCGAGGTACCGGCTGAGGCTATGCAGAAGTTGACCCTAATGAAGGATCTGGACCTGGGTTTCAACTTGCTGTCAAAGCTCGACCCGGATATGCTCCGGGCGATGAGTGACCTCCGGTCGGTCGAGCTCAGCGGCAACTTCCTCAAGACCATCCCGCTGGAGCTGTTTGAGCACAACGGAGAGCTACGGCTGGTCAATATCAGCAACAACCTGCTGAGCAGCATCCCGCCCAAGACGTTCCACAGCCTGGGACACCTGGAGACGCTGGACTTGAGGAACAACACACTCACTGATTTCGACAACATGGTGAACCAGCTGCCCTCGCTCAAATACCTGGACGCTAGCTTCAACAACATCCAGGTCCTCTCCTCCACCACTTTCGAGAACACACCATCTCTGGAGCACCTGGAGATGCACCACAATTACGTGGAGCACATCAAGAGCAACACCTTCCTCAACATGCCTTCCTTACGGCACCTGGACCTCAGTTTCAACGCTCTAACCGAGCTAGATCCGGGCTCTTTCCGAGGCGACCAGCAGCTAGTCACCATGTCCCTGAACAACAACGCCCTGCGTGAGCTGAAGGAAGCCACCTTCGTCAACCTGAACCGGCTGGAGCGGCTCGACCTGCGCGAGAACCAGCTGGCCGAGCTGGACGACAAGGCCTACCAGAACCTGCCGGCGCTGCGCGAGTACGACCTCTCCTTCAACAAGCTGGAGCGGCTGCCGCGCGACTCATTCCGGAATCTACCAGCGCTGCAGAGGGTCGACCTCGGCCACAACCGTATCCTGGAGGTCTCGGACGCCGTGTTCCGACCGCTGGCCGACCTCCGCATGGTCAAGGTAGGTGAAGGGGAGATGAGTAGATGGACATAGGTAGCTAGGGTGCACGATGAGGTTGAGTGAAAGGGTGGATGATAATGTGAGTACCCGTATAGGTAGCATCAGACAGACTGGCATTTTAGGTATATTGAAATGATTTGCTAGCTTGCTAAGTAGGTGACATTGACCAGGACACGGTCGAACTCTCGCTGAATATATTGGCGGGTTAGTCGTTAGTCACCCACCGCCATGAAAAAGTGGTGATAGGGAAAAGTTAAACATTCTCTCTGCGCTTCACAGAGCTGAGCTGGCATAAAACAGGCCACGCCATGGTGCCATGTCATGCACAAAGTTTGTAATGGCAGCTGTTTGCTAGGTTCTTGCAAGGTCCGTTGAGCTAACCGACACCCGCGGGCGACAGTTGTTGTTAATTGTGATTTATGTAAGCCACCACTTGGCAATGATACAGTATGTTCGTCTGTTACACCCTCTACACTCCCAATGCCTCGACACAACCGATGACCTTCGCAAAGCGCTAACTCTAGGCCAGCGAGTGGATTAACAGGGCAATAATAGTTGTCTTGATAAATCAGGGCTAGTGACAGTCAATATGCCCGAAAGTATTGTAAAGCCGCTTTCAGTGGTGCTCAAAAGGGGATGGAAAATTATTTGATGCAAACTAAAACGCCAGTGAACTGTCGGTCCTAAAAGGAAGAAGCTCGTTACGATATCGATTGCCAAATTTCGCACCCATCACCATCTGTTGGTACAAAGCTGTTTGTTGGTTTATTGGGTCTATAGGGCGCACCGACTACCAAGGTCATTTTGCGCCATGGAACAAAGTTGTAATGGTTCGGTTTAAGCAATTACGAGCGGCAATACCCGTCCACCGGCAACTGTTGTGTGACCTCCGTCCGTCACCGTTACTGATCCGGCATCGCCGCGCGCGCGGCTAACCACGATCGTTTCCGAACCATGTGTGCCCCGGAATTCAGCCTTTGTGGTCGGCTGGCCACGGCAGGACCGTTCCGTGATGCGACCGATCTGTGTCCTGTTCCGTGCGTGCTCCGTGGACGGACTGATACCAGGCTGACCGACAAGGTCACTCACCGTGACTGTGGATAATTGTGGTAGAGCGCGCTGCAGGGTAACCCGACTGCCAGCGTTAGTAAAGTGGGCACCCCTCACAAAGTTTCCTTTTAACGCCTCGTATGGCACCGTTTTCACTTTCACGTACAATCACTTCACGCGTAGAATGTGTCCTAATTGCTGCAATTATATAACTTGCACGCGTCCCATTCCGCCATTATAAGCCACTAACATACCTAACGCGACCACCGACCAAACCGCCACAAACCGCTGGACATTTGCCACAATTCCCGATCGTAAATACCCTCGCGAACTCTGCATCAGCGACGACACCGTTGGTTGAGACAGTGCCAGCGATCGCCTGGGGCGGTGTCATCGGGTCGGCAGTGACCCATGACCCCGTCCCCCTCTCCCCATCGATAGCCCCAGTGACGGGCCGAGCGGCGGACCGTGACGATTGACACGCTCGTGACGGTAGGACGGCCAGCGCCGATCGTGATGGTCGCTGATAGCAGAGTCCGAAGATAGACAGCTAGATAAAAGGGAAGATCAGCTAGGGAATACCGTGTGACAGAGGTGTTGAAAGCGCCGATAAATGCAGGCGACCGAGCTGACCCGTGACATGGTTCAGAGGGCTACTTTCATTAGCACGAAACAGCCGTGGATAACACTGAAATCGGCCGGCGGCAAGAAGGCGTCACGATTATTTTGACGGCCGCGAGGTCCGGCCATCCCTTGTAGAATTAGTGATCCCTTCCCTGATCAAGTGCTCTTTACTCATATAATTAGGCCCACAACTACCTACCTCGCTCCCCCTCCAAACGTTTACCGGTCAAGTGGGTCTCACTCTTCCCTGACCACATAGGGAACAACCTCAGTGTTAACCACCGTCTGTCACTCCTCAACATCATTACCCTATTATGTTCTCCGTGAGTGAAGCCCCTCACTCCCGTCACAGCCGAGCGACTGAGCAGTGGGTACCCAACACTCGCAGCATCATTACCCCATGTTCTCCCCCACTGACGCCCCCCGTTCTCGCCACAGCTGAACGATAACGGTATGTGTCGGATCCACGAGGACGCCTTCTCGGGCCAGCGGCATATGGACACCGTGCTACTGCAGAACAACCGACTGCGCTCCCTCCGGAAACCCCTGTTCCGGCGGGTCACCTCACGAATGCGACACCTCGAGGTCTCAGGTAAGTTGGGGTGTGATGGTTCACAGAATGAAATGTCAGCGGGAGTGCCACGCTTGGGAGCGCACGAGAGTGCTGTTTTCTCCATTGAAGTGTTCATCGCTCTTTTCACTTTTCTGCGATTTTGTCTGACGAATGCGAGTGAAAACGGAGTCCTTTGATAACTACAGTAGGGGAAGTTGGGGGAACGCCGAACACTTTTTTGCTGACGCCCGTAGCACGCAAGATAGACAACATAAGCTATTCTTGTTGGCGTCATTCGAGAGGCCAGTCTTTTGTCTTTCAAACATACCAGGCGCATTTGATGAATTCGCATACCGTTAAGCGCAAAAACTAAAAATATCAAAGAACTGACTTTTTCGGCGTTGCCCCGGACTGCGGGGAAAGCCGAAAATGGGATAAATGATCTACGAGGAATACCGACATTGATGTTTTGCCAATTTATCTCAAACTTTATCCAAAATTCATCAAAGCTGACACGCGTTGCTTGAGGACGCTTGGTGCACACTGGAAGTTATAATTGTGTGATATAATAAGAAAATGCCAGGCAAATCATTCCTTATAGGTAACAGGCCGTTGTGCCGGCTGAAAGTGTAATTTGTTTGACTAAAAATACGCGTTGCTATTCTACAACAGTAAAGTCCACGTAGCGTGCTTTAACGTGCGTAATTGCACGTTTTCGGCATTACCCCAGCCAGCCATACTTTCATTTGCAGGCCCATAACTTTTAAACGTGCTGTATAAATTTCAAATAGGCAGCACACTTATGCAAAGACATGCTGAAGATTACTTGACCGAATTGGCCAGACAAACGGTAGCATAATGAGTAAGAAATGCAGCTTCAAAGGCGCATGTAGTACAAGGAAACGTACCTTGAAAACGCTTTTGGCGCCCTCACAGCCGAAGTATTCCAAATGACGACTCATAACAAACATGCGATAATTGTAGTCACTTAAGCTTCAGAGCATCACTGAGACGTGGCATCCATGTCGTACGGTTTTAGAAATATCTCGAATTTCGGCGTTGCCCCAACTCCGGCATTGCCCTAACTTCCCCTAAAGAGACAACTACTCTCAGAGTTGACTGAATGTCGATGAGACCCGGACAAAGCACTGACTCGGCGTCATGCCGCCCTCCGCAGGGAACCCGCTGCGCTGCGACTGTGAGATCCAGTGGCTACGGGACTGGCTCGGGGAGCTGCGAGAGCTGCACCCGCCGGCCGCGCGGCTGCTGCGCGAGCCCATCTGCTACTACCCGCAGGCCATGCGCGGCATCCCCATGCTGCGCACCAGAGAGAATGAGTTCACGTGCGAGAGGTGAGTATCTTCAGAGACGAGGTAATTGGTGAGTGGGGAAGACACAGACCCCACGAGCAAAAATGATTGTGCAATAGGACAGGGCTTAAACGGTGAGCAACTTATCCGCGTAGGTGCTGAATCAATCCATAATCTAGAGGAAGTCTTGGGCTTGTATGCCTGTGGCTGTAACCAGCGAGGCATTGACCAGGGTCAGCGACACTTCATGTAAATGTTTCCACTAAACATACATCATCGAGCGCTGGATTAGACAGGAAGCACGCGCCGCCGGCCGACGGACGGGCGGCCGCGCCCGTGCTAATCACCCGTGAAACGACGGTTAACCGACACCGCCCGGCGGCGTGCTTCCCGTCACACCGTGGCCGCTGACAGGGGCGTCCGGGCACGCGTCACGCGGCGTCACGGACGGACAGCGTGTCAGTGGACGTCACGGATCTCCCAGGGCGTTATTCGTAGTAACTCACTGCTCTCATGTGCCACATCATCTTCCAACACGTAACCGGTCACGTCCAATGCCAACCCAGTTTATTTCACGTCCCGCATTACGCCCCCGCGCACTCAATCACGTCTCCAGTTGCGCACACCACGTCACGTCACGTCCGTTCCGTTCACAGGGCGTCCGTGGACGAGGAGCCGTGTCCCGAGTTCACGGACGTGGAGCTGCGTGTGTTCCAGCCCACGCCGCGGCCGGCCGGGTCCAGGAACCCGCACCAGCTCACCGGATACGATGGGGAGTACGACACGGCGGCAGGTGGGTAGCAGACGATACAGATCGACGGGGGAGAGACCCTGGCGTGAGGAGATTGAGGATAAGTGGGGTCGTTATGGGCTGAATGAGGATTGTTGGACGTTGCCTGTCAAGGTTCATGACTATGCTTTGGGTAGCCGTCCAGTCTTAAAAGCGTATAAAAAATAATAATAGATAAAGAAGTAGCGAACCGAAAAATAATCATTACAATTGACAGGCCGATACCTGATGGGAGGGACTTCTGATAATAAGGATCGGATTATGAGACATGTTTCCCTTTCTCGGAGTCCTTAGTCCATTCCGATTGCCACGCCCCGTCTCAGTGGCTACAATAGATTGGTCCCGGACCTCACCCCTCCCGCCCATCTGTCCCCAGACTCGGCCAACGAGATCACCACTCCGTCGGCATCCACCGCGGCGGCGCCCACTTCCGGACAGCGGACGGCGGCGGTGACGGCCGCCGAGACGACGGCGCAGATCGCGGCGCCGACGGCCACCACGCCGCTGGCCGTGGCCGACCCCAACTACACGGCCGGCGACACGCCCACCATCTACGTCGGCTCCGTGAAGAAGCAGGCCGAGGTGCAGAAACAGACCGACGCCGCCAAGGGAGGAGGTGGAGGAGTGGGGGCGCTGGGTGCCGGACTGGCCTCGGCGGGAGGTCTGCTCGGCACGCTGGGTACCCTGGGAACGCTAGGGACGCTTCTGCCGAAACTGGGACTCACGTTTGGACTGGGGAATTCGAACCGTAACTCGGACCGGAGCGGTCACGTGGCACAGGGCCACGACCGACCCCGGCGGCCGCTGCCGCCTCAGTTCGCCGGACACAACAAACAGTATCCGAACCAGCAGCGCCGGCCCGACTTCTACGCGCAGCGGAGCCGGCCCGGGGCGCCGCAGGCTCCACCTCGCGGCCGGCCCGAGAACCAGCGCCCGCCGCCAGGGAGCGCCACCAACCGGCCATCGACGAGGCCCCGCCAGCCGCCGCCGCCTCCACCGCGGCAAAACACGGAGCGTCAGCCGCCCGGGCGGCCGCCTGTCCCATCCGACCAACTATTTGTGCCGGCCAAGCACGGCCACATCCGACACAACGACGTCGTCGACCCGCTGGGCCTGAACGCGTTCGTGTTCCCCGACCCGCAGCTGAACCCGGGTGCCTCCAGTTCACACAACTCAGTCGTGTTCGCTGGAGAGGAGAGTGCTCCGTCCCCGGCTCCGGCACAGAGACCAGCCACGCCCGAGACCATTCCGATGGATGCGCCGTTCGTACCCAGCCCCTCGTTTGACGCCGAGCCCCAGGAGATGAACGGGTTCCGACCGCTGTCGGAGGGAGGACAGCGGCCCGCGGCGGCGCCAGCAGTACCCGGGGGGAGTCGGTTTGGCCTGCAGGACGTGTGGTCCGAGCGGCCGGCGCCCGGTTCGGAGGGCACTCCGCCGGAGGGAGCTGATGAGGCCGGGGTAACGCTGGACATGCTGCTGGACGAGCTCCGGCAGCTGGAGCAGGACGCAGCGGCCGGGGAGCGACAGACCACTACCAGCACGGAGCGCGCGCGACCCTCGACCACCACCACGGAGCGCGAGCCAAGCACCGAGCAGAGCTACCCGTCCGACGAGCTGGCCGACTTCAGTCTGGACCACCTGCTGAGCATGATCGCTGAGCAGTCGACGCCGGGGTCGGTGGAACGGCCCGAGGGCGGCACAGGATTCTCCGACTTCACCACCCCGCCCCCGCCTGCGGAAGAGTACCAGGAGATAGCTGAGACGTCCGAGTCGCGCCCCGGCGACACGCTGGCCGCTTGGTTTGACGCGACAGACGACACAAAGCGTCCTCAGTCTACCACGGAGCGCCAGCCGGCGATCACGAGCACAGAGCGGACCGACGAGACGACCCCACTGTGGACAGACGTAGCCGACCGTCGAGCCAGCACCGAGTGGCCGGTCCACGCGCTAGACGAGGCCTCGGAGAAACACCAGCTGACCGAGCCAGCGCCGGCGGCCGATGACGACCAGCTCTCTGACGTGCTGTCGAACGCGCTGTCGGATACATTCTCCGACTGGTTCTCGAATGAGCCGGAGGAAGAGACCACGGTCAGTCCGGCGCCGGAGGAGCGCGCAGAGACCACCACGGAGACATCTGACCCTCCTGAGCTGGACACGGTCTCACCCGATCACGGCTGGGGACGGCCCAAAAATGCCACATACGAGGCGAGACTGAAAGCCGAGCTGGCGGTTCACACTAAGGAAGAAGCGTCTCCTCCACCGCCTCCGATGGTGAGGACGACCGCGGCGCCGCCGCCTCCCCCTGAAGCCGAACTGCCGGCGTCCCCTCGCGGCCGACCGAGCATCACCAAGGTGGAGGCTTACGACAACCAGTACGACCTGCCGCAGTTCATAGCGCCGCGCGGCGGCGGCCTGGGTCCTCAGCAGGCCGCGCGGCCGCCGCCCGACGAGCCCGAGCCTCCCCAGGCGCCCGAGAGCAACACGATCCCGTTCGGAGACAGTCTGTCGCAGCAGCCGGCGCTGGGCCGCTCCCAGCCGGCGCGCGACACTGCCAATGAGTGGTACTTCAAGAACTACTTCACGGACGAGCTGGAGGTGTCCCGGCCGGCCGACCAGTGGCCGCCGTACCGCGCCTCAGTCAGCGGTAGCGGGGCAGGGGAGCCGACCGGCCGGCCGCTGCTGGTCGCCACTCTGGTGGTCGTGGCGGCGGCAGCGTGGGGCAGATGGTGATGGACGAAAGGACGGGGTTCGATTCTTCCCGGGACCACACAGGGGAGAAGGGAGATAGCATAGTGAGTCTGGATCGACCCGACAGCGGGATACTACGAACAGACGGCAGCGGTCCTGGCGAGGGCTAACCAACGATCCGGTACCAGCAATGCACCGATATGCAGAATGCGGGCCTACCAAGGCCGTCGAGCAAGAGCCGAATTCAGACCAACCTCGAGCCATACCTGGCTTCCACCTAACGCCCGATGCGTCAACTGCCCCGTAGCCCGGCCGCGGGTCCGCGAACCCGACACCGCGAGCGCACACTTGTTGTTACGCACCCCGAGAGGATATGACAGAACATAAGTGCTTTCCAGTCGCCCGCCGCGGCGCGGGCGGCGTCCAGTTGTGACAGAGCTGTCCTGTTGAGCGATTTCCATGTAGTTTCCATGCGCTTTAGATAGCCGCGAGCCGCGTTGTGAGCAATAATTGTTTGTGTGAGAGGAGGGTGATTAGTTTATATTTGTGTCCAACTTCACTGAAATATCCCGAAGGTATTGTGTGTTGTCGTTGATTTGTATATGCCCATGGTGTACGATTGTCGGTATATCGGTAAATATTGGTAAATGGAGCACCTGCGCACGCGAATCCCTCACAGAAATCTGGAATTTCCCTATCGTGTATGATATATCCTATACCTAGTGTAAACACCTCATATTGTGTATTCGTTTTAATAAACGTTATTTTCTTAGGATCGGACTCTCAGTTTGCATTCTACGAGTGATCACTGATCCATATACCAACGACAAAACGAAGAAAACACGCTCCTGTGAACCGCACATCCACTTCCGGGATCTACATAATAAAACTTATATATAAAATTAATTCCATAAGAATTCTGATAAGCGAGTAGCGAGGGTTACAATTCGCCCGCACTTCCACGATCCCCTAGGTGACCAAGCTTGCAGAGCGCACGCTGCACAGCCGTGCCCCCAGAATCGCATTTAGCGCTTACGGTTTCGTTGCTTGTTGGGATCAAGGACGAGGCAACGGGAGTCAATATGAGCCAGGAGCCTGTCATTTGGACGGAGCATTTGGCTCTTGCATCAGGCCCCTCCCACCTCCATCCCTCGGAACCAGCGCCGAGAATAGTGCGATACTTTTTCACACACACACGAATCCTCGATAGAACAGGTCGCTCATTGACAAAGCCCAGGGCATGGACAGCATAACAAATAGCAAATCATCTAGGGCAGCAAGGCCCAAAATTACTTTTGGCGTCAACGATAGAAAAGACATTCTTTAGTTATGTGATCGTTTTATTGCATTCGTATCGATCGTAGATGCATAGTGAAATGCTAGTCGAGCACGGTTCTTTGGTGAGTTATTGAGCCTAACTGAGCCTAACTGCGCACCGCACAAAGAGCCAGATATAGTCTAATTCACACACAAATTAATATCAATTCCGCGTCGTATACGTCGTGACTGAGACCGAAACCCACGCAACCATTCCGTATGCAGTTATGCAAATATTTTACCAAATATGTATCAAATACCGCTAGAAGTGGCCTATCCGATCACTGTCAAGGGCGTGAAAATTACACAAGCGTACTTAAATGTATGGAAAGTTTGTTAGGCAGTTCATTAGACATAAGTGATGTTGCATAAAAAAACGGAGACGTATAGGAAAAGTCAAAGACAGTCAAAACAAGGCGCACATGCTCTACAATGCAATCGAGAATTGGCCATCCGTGGAATCATAACCGAAAAACTACGTATGGGGATGAGCAATGAGAACATCTCGGAAACACCATATATGGACAGGTTCGCGAGGCAGTGCCTACGAGACTGGGCTAAGGTCGGACCCGGGCTCCAAGGCGCCAGAATTACCAACAAAGCAGTGGTCTTCTGGCACTGCCGATGAGAGACAACACAAGGAACCGATGCGCCGCCTTGTCAGCGCTGCCTCACCAGCCTATCCGAACTCTCCCCGAACGGCGGCAGGGCCCAGTGACTGTCCCTAGATCTGGGACCAGAGACGGTCCAGGGGTCCGGGACCAGACGGTCCGAGACCAGACACGCCCCACGGTCCGGGACGGTATGGGACGCACCTGGCCGCGCCCGCTGGCGGTACGTCCGTCACGACTGGCGCACGCAGCTGGAGCACCGCTCGAGCACGCTCTGCCGGAAGCGGCTCTGGTCGCTCCACAGGTCGGCCGCCTGCACGTTCAGCGGACTGCTGTTGTTCGGCTCTGAAACAGACAGCGGGAGGCTCGTAAAACAGTGCACACACATATGAACCATACATGAGAGTCGAGCGTGTTGCGCGGTTGTAGCAAAATAAGTCAACTTACAAGGCAATACCGAAAGGTAGAACACAAATGCGATGCCCAACTGGCATTCTACATCCAGCCAGTGTCGCGGATTCAGAGCCAGATCGCTCTACACCCAGTGGGCGGGCCGGCGGGTCGATCGACGCGACTCACCGCCAAGCAGACTCTGTATGGAGAGGAGCAGCGCGCGCACGTCGTAAGACGCCGACCACTTCTCCTTGAGGATGTCCAAGCAGATGTTTCCCTGCTGGTCGACGTTCGGGTGGAAGCAGGGCGACGTGAAGCGCACGGTGGGCGCCGAGAACGGGTAGTTGTTGGAGAACTCCATGCGCAGCTTGAACTCGATTCCCTCGTACACCTGTGGACCGGGGGAGACCATCAGCAAACAGGAGGAGGGAGTGTGGGCCAGGGCGGCAGGCGAGGCGAGAAGTCGGCGCGAATAAGCAGCAGCTGCTGGCGAAATGTGAACAGTAAAGAGGATGATTCTGATCCACCAGCTGAGTCAAGTGGAATGAGTGTCTCATCCACCATGAGCCACTGGCTTACCGTATTGGCAGCACCAGAGATGGTAGCCACCCAGCTGAAGAGGTTGTCACCATCCGGGAATGCAGAGATGCCTTTATCTCCAGAAGTCTGTGAAAAGAGATTATGGTTCAAGGGTGACAAAATAATCAGGAATGTGGATTAGATAAATGCATCCACATTCATAAGCAATCACAAATACATCCACATAAAAGCAATCCACATAAAATACATGTTTTGTGAATATATCATATTACCATTAATACAATGTGGAATTCATTCAATTCATTCTTTGATGTGAAAGCGATGAAGAGCAAATGAACACTTCACTATAATGGATTTTATGACTTACACTTAAACAAAGCAAAATAACAATGTGACAAATTTCATTGAAATCCTTAACAATGAACAAACATGAACAAAACTACATTTTAATACCTAAGGGAAATTAAGAAAAAATATGACTGCTTACCATCAATGTCATCAGTTCTGCTTGAAGCCTGAAAAAAGGATGATATCAGAATGCATAGATAACATGAAGCAGAATGGTATTCTAAAAACACCATTGAAAATCAAATACATTGCCTATTTGGAATCAAAATTCAAGAAAATGATAGACAAAAAATGTACTGAATAGTATCAATATAGGTAAAAGCTGCAGAGTAACAGCTAACTATTAAAATTGTCAGAACTTTAAATAAATTTCTCACCTTTTGCTGACACTGTGCTGATCACGCTTGTTTCCAGAGAGACTCATGGTGTGATCTGAAAAGATGGTCTGGTTAGATGTTAATGTTATGACTCAGACTAGAACCCTTGTTGTTAAGTAGGTACCTACACTGAAAATGAGGTACCTAAGAACAAAGTAGGCACTAGCTATTCTAGGAATACCTAGATTGAGATACCTGATACCTATTGATTTCATTATTCAGTAAACCATAGAGACACATGAGTATTGAATCTAAAGATGACTCACATTGAAAGAAATATACCACTTTTAACATGGAGTTTTGAACTAGAATAGCAGTATGTAGCTTGTGCAGCTGAAGCTAGCACAAATCAGGAGCTTTTACACCCCAATGATCACCCTATGTTGTATGCAAAGATATTTTCATTTCTTGTTCCAAAAAGAGTGCTTGTAGAGGAATGTCACTTGTAGAAGAATGTTAAGTATTCAGCCACTTGTCGCTCAGCCAATCAGCATGCAGGTGCTTTTGAACTACGCAATGTGAATGGTCAATGCATAAGCATCCGCACCACCACTATTTAACTGCTACCAAAAATGGAATCTAGTTCTTCCATATGAAAAAAGTTTTAAAAAATGTCTTCCATAAATATTAGGTATTTGCTTTATTTTCTGATCATTTAAGGCATGAAATCATAAAACTGGAGCAAAAAATTAGCTTGAGGAAAGTTGAAGTGGTTTGGATAAATGATAACAATAACACGCCTAATGCATATTTAGACACAAAGCTTTCAGTATGAAAATACCAGATACCTTGATCACTATGTTAAACAGTAGGTAATCGTAATGAGGGCAGAAATTATCACCAGCAGGCAGCAGCTTGTACACAAATACAAAATAAATATAAATTGATATAGGTATCAGTATTATATTTGTGTTCAAGCTGTCGATTATAATATCTGTCAAGTTAAGTTAAATTTTCTATTTTAAAGTGATCAAGGTATTTTCATACCGAATGCTTTGTGTCTAAAAATACATTTGATGTTTTTGTTATCATTTATTCTGTCTTGGATATTTACATTCGTAGAAGCGCTTTATTTCCTCATCCTTTACTCACAGCATGGAAGATAAATAAACGCAAGTTAAATACTTACCCAATTTTTCAAAAATTCAGTTACCGAAAAACGGCTGAAAATCAGCGAGAATCGTGTGCAGAGAACTCGATACTGCAAAAAAGCAAGGCCGTATAAGAGCAAAAAAGCGGTGACGGAAGTGTTTCAGTTTGAAAATCGCGCTCCGCCGTTACGAAACTGCGCCACTGTATTTACTGCGCCAGACATGGCGATAATTTCAAACATTGTCTTCTAATCTACTGCAATATTATTTGCCTCCCCTATAATCTCTCCTCCATGCCTATAATCTGCAGCAAACGTTCAACGCAACTGTTGCTGAGCTGTGGCCAATATTTATTTCAATTTTAAGACTGAAGCTACATATTTAAAAATGAGGTTTTGCCCTACGTTTCGTGTTTTGCTTTTTCATGGGCATATGAATTAACCTTATTAGTGGCAGGGGGGTTGTTTTCATCCACCCCTCAGGTTTTTCGGGAATATCTCCGAAACCGCTGAAGCTACGATGCTGAAATTTTCTGACTTTTCCTAAAACTAAATTGGGCACATTCCCTGAAAATTTCAAGTTCATAACTTTACCAGGGGCGGCTCCAGAGCACTGGGAATTGGGGGTCCTATTCGTGAAGCGAGTCATTTGGGCGAAGATCACGATGCTGATGTATTATAACTGTATGCACCAGTTTTACGAACAGTGAATGAAAGGTATCATGTGATAACATATACAAAGTTATTGTGCATCCTCTTTTGACACGATTTTGCTGTAATAGGCGGATCCAGGCGTCCAAAAAGGGGGGTTATGTTTTACCTCCCAACATAGGTGCCCTGACACCGCCTATGCATGACCAATACAATTGTAGTCGTTCTCTCATAAGAAAATTGTAGCATAACAAGACCATTGCCACCCTTTTTAGAAACAGTACCAACAAAAACCTTATTTACTATACTTTTTGTGTACCCCCAATCTCAATGATCTGTATCCGCCTATGATTTTTGAAAATGCATATTTTTAGGATCCATATGAATTCCTGGTTCATGCTCTATCGATCGGCAGAAGTTGCGTTAAGATTGGTTCAGTAACCTGGCCGTGATAAACAGTCTAAAATGTATCTGCAATTTGCCCGTTTTTACCCTCCCCCCTCTACCCCTCTATTGACATTTTTTAATTTTCATTTTTTTTAGAAATGTAGGTAGATCACGTTGAGCGAAATCGAATGCCGTTTGAATTTTGAAAATCGGCCCGTTAGATCTCGAGATATCGAGGGGGGGTCGTAAACACCCCCCCCCCCTGCCAATAATAGGGGTAGCCAGGAGCCTGCCACTAATAGGGTGCATTAAAACAATGTTTTAAATAGGTATGAAATAAAATAAATATTTTATTTTTGTGCCCAGCCCATGAATAAGCAATATGTAAATGCGAAACATCGGGCAAAACCTCATTCTTGAATATTTAGGTTCAGTCTTAGTTAAAAAAAATTAAATAATGTCACCTAAACCTTGATATCTCAAAGTTTGCCGATCTAGGGGCTACATACCTACCCAAATTTTGGCGAGCCTGCGGCGCACCGTTTTTTAGCTTTAGCGCGACGGAAAAGTAGGCGGCGTAATCTGCACATCATATGACGTTTATGTAGGTCCACGACCACTAGGAAGAGATACATGCCTAGATGGAGCCACAGTGCGCCCGTCGCCGTACGGGTAGGTCCTTACGGCCATCAGCCGTATGTACGTACAGGTAGGAGCTGAACGAAAATAGATGACGCTGTTGCTTTCCTCAGCTCCATAGAATTGAATGTGTCGGATCGCTAATACCTATCGGGAATAATGCCACGTCAGATGCTTAAAGGGACTATCCCACCTTTAACATGGGGTTTGAGTTGAGATAGCCAAGTTTGCGGCGAGGTTCAGAAACCACTATCTATCTAGGTTGCAACCCCCGCGGCCTCTTGGTGTTGAAGAAATTCGTTCCCTTCATTTGAAAATGGGCCTTGTGCAAGGCCCTATTTTCAACATGGAGCGACCGTTAGTGTGACGTCACCTCGTTTAGTCATTCTGATTTAAATGGGTTTGTTCGTTGAAAAATCGCTTAAAACTTGGTCTGAACTTTGTTGTGGTGCCTACAGAGTAAAAAGAATCAGCTTTATGGCAGTAATGTGGCCTGGGGAAGGAGCTAATTTTGGGCTGTGACGTCACATATTTGAAAGTTTGTGTTTGGAATATGGGAAGCCTAAGATGTTTAATGAAAAATAAATGCCAGAACCGTGTTCCTGGTCATCCAATCTATAAAGTCGGGCACAATTTAACTGGTTTTAACAACATTTTAGAAGGTGGGATAGTCCCTTTAAGTATTTTACTTTAGTCGAAAACGTATCGATATTTGCAGCCGTTAGGGATTGGTATCGACTATCGTTAACGTAGGTATCAGCAGGCGCGTAACCACCACTGGGGACACTGGGGACCGGTCCCCAGTAGCTTTTGGGTTACTGGGGACCGTCCCCAGTAAAACTGACGACCTCAATTTGCTTAAATAGCTACATATTGTCTCTAAATCGACGTGAAAAGATGTAGTCAACGTAAGACAAAACTATGGATGTTTTGTTTAACCAGCACCCGGGTGGGCCTCTCAGCCAACTTCGCCATGGTGGGGGGGGGGGGGGCTTTTTGGCCACACCAGGTTATATCGGAAAGTAAGCAAGCTAGAAAGACGAAGTGAAAAGCAACAGATAGCTCGCTACAGTGTCTTCCAGAATTACCTACATCATTTTTTATCAGGTCATAGCTGAGGTCACTACAGGTCACCAACTGTAAAATTTTCACGAAATTTTGTTCCAAATTTTGACAACTTTTCACAAATCGGCGCATAAGTCAGGAACCAATAAAGTTGCAATGCTGCGGGAAAGCGCATTCGATAGCGCTTTCAAAAGCATTTCTGAGTAATGCTCGCAGACTTGACCTAAGGTCAACGTTTTAGCTTCCAGGCTGGCGTTTTTGCGGAAAAGGTTTTTGCATCATAGCTTTGGACTTAAAACCTGTATGACGCTGATTTTACCGGCATCGCGTTTGTCTCGTCGAGACGTGTCGAATGAACTATAAGTTGACCTGAAAAGGTCAACTTTAAAATTTGACCCCTGGTCAGGGAAAAGGTCATGTTGCATGCCATTTGATTGGTATTGTTGAGCTGAACACATTCATGCTGTTTTCAGCGCTCTAGCATGTTTCTACCTAAAGTTGTGGTAAAAAACTGTTGGAGATGTTTCATGACCTAAGATGAGCTGAGGGGCATAGAGGGGTCACAGGTGCAATTTTCCGGTTCAGTGTGTCATGTTTACCTGTGTCACGGTTTTTGAATGTGTTTTCGGCCAAAAGAAAAGTATTTCAATTTCCTCCCAATGACCTATAATGAAGAGGTCGTAAAATTGACCTGACATTAGGTCACCGATGTGAAAACTTTGAGATAGGTATACGAATTTTTCATACTGATTTCCTCACGTAAAAGCTCGAGTTTCAAACTTCTGGGATGTAAACTATAGGAATGACAAAGTCACAAAGTTTTTAGAGGCATGGTTACTTTACTTGCCCTGCCCTGGTGACCTGACCTTAGGTGACTTGGGGTCAAAATTTTCACACACGATGCGAAATTGATATATCATAAGCTATACCAAGTTTCACGGCGGTGCGCGCCGCGGTTTTCCTTACATGCGCAAAAAAAGTTGGCAGGTGTGGCCAAAAACGCCCCCACCCTCTTCCCCCTTCACACACACACACACGCATTCCGGCGAAGGCTGATCCTGAGATATCATATTTGGTATTCGCGGCCCTCCATGTGGTCCCCAGTAACTTCAGATTCGTGGTTACGCGCCTGGGTATCAGTGTCAGACATATTAAAAAAAAAACGTTCGATAAAAAACAGGCGGTGAGAGGCGTAAAAAGGCTGTTTATTTGATTTCCTGTACAGTCTGTCTTAAAAGTACCGCGCAAAGTAACAGTGGATCCATCAAGCCTGACCGAGGAAGGACTGCTGGATTTGAGTCACCGAAACAATGGATATCCTCGTCCATTCCCCAGGCCAATTGATTCGGTGACTTTCAAATTAACACAGGCCCTTCCTCGGTCAGGGTTGATGGATCCACCGTCACTTTGCGCGGTACTTTAAACCCTCGCATGTGTAGGGGGGGGGGGTCGGATGGACCCCCCCCCATGGTTTTTCGCGAATAACTCGCGTAAAAAGCGGCCCATCGCGACGAAACTTTCAGTACCCTCGCATTGATCAATTTTACACCTACCCTGAAAATTTCATGACCCTGACCCAAATGACCTTTGACCTGTGACCTCTTTTCCGAGACCATGTTTGGCCGGAATCGCGATTTCGCGTATGTCGGCTCGCACTAGCCGCGTGTTTGCAAGCTTCTCGTGGTTTCAAACGTTCAAACATGTGATTTGATGTTACTCCCGTGTGTGTCAAGGTCACCTGAAGGTCAGGTCAGGTCATTGACCTTTGGTGACCTCGGGTGACCTCGGGTCACTTTTTCGAGTTTTACATGTTTCTAGGCTAGTTTTTGGAGCTGAATTCGAATTTAGCAACCATTTGAACATTTACGAAGTAGTTTTGGTGACTTCGTAACATGTTACGAAGCTGTCAGAGGCGGTTGACACGTACTACGAATACCCGTCACGACGCCTACTGGTTGACCTGACCTGACCTGACCCGACCTGGTCTAAATGCTTCAAGACATCATCTGTGATCAAAACTAACACGATATTCGTGATCAGCACCCCGAAAAACCCCTTAGCAGCCACACTTTACGACTTTCTAACAGGTCCCGATTTTCCCGACTTTGGGTCATTGACCTGACCTGGAAGGTCAACCAATGACCTAGGACCTTAAAATTGGGTATCATCGGCTTCCTCTCGTCACGGGCAACACGCTCGTTTTTTCCGCGAAGCTCTAGCTCGATCAGGGGCCAAACGGCAAGGGGGGGTCCAACCGACCCCCCCCCCTACACATTAGAAGCTGGCAAACGCCGCACACATGCGAGGGTTAAGACAGACTGTACATATCTACCTAAGTACTTGGTTCCAATAAGACCTATTATCTGTGACGTGCTGATGGTCTGAATTTTCCCTGCAGTGCTGGGAGGGCATTTTTACGCCCCCCCCCCCTCCAACTCGCCTCTGGGCCAAGTAGGGACACGCGGCCCTCGTTCGGTAGCGTTCGGACTGGCGTTAAAAATAGCCAAGAAGGTTGTTCGGTAATTTTTTAGTTCAAGCTAAAGGTCACAAGTGGTCATCGAAGGTTAACTTTTGCCTTCTCGGCAATTTTTGGCAAATCGGTGCATAATTCAGAAAAAAAAAACGAGAAAGCACATCCCATAGCTTCTTTATGAGCAGTACTCGCATATTTGACTTACAGTTCAATGGTGTAGCCCCCAGAGGGCAAAAACTGTCAAAAATCGATGATTTCAAACTTTTTAGTAACTTTTTAAGCTCGCACGATATTGAGTTCACCGGCAACGTACTTCTCTTGGGAGACGTGTCGAAGCAAAAATTGACCTTAACCCGCGCCCCAGTGGCGGTCTCAGCCAACTTCGCCCTAGTGGGGGGGGGAGGGGCATATGTTACCACCCACCTCTAACTCAAAAACTAAGAGGGCTAGAAAGACGCGGTAAAAAGCAGTCGATAGCTCTTAATGCGTACGTTTGAAAGTATGTCAGTCATTTTTCATCTTAGAGCAAAATTGCGGTCACTGGAGGTCATCAAAGGCCATAATTTGCCAAATGTCATCATATTTTTCAGAAAACATGCATTTATCTCAGGAACTATGATAGCTAAAAAAACGCATGGAAACGCAATCGATAGTTCTTGAACTCTTCTTTCGATAAGGTAATCATCAAAATTGACCTCAGGTCAACGGTTTAGCCTCCAGAGGGCAAAAACTAAAAAAATAGCTGTTTTTACGAAAAGTGTTTTTCGACAATAACTTTTGACTTAAAAAGTTCACGTCATTTCTATTGCCAGAATCGTGTTCCTCTCGCCGAGACGCATCGACTGAACTATAATTTGACCTTGAAAGGTCAACTTGAAAATTTGACCTCAGGTCAAGGTCATGACCTGACCGGAAAAGGTCATGTTGCATATCAGTCGATGTGTCTCGGCAAGACAAACACAATGAGACCATCCCCAGCGTCCTATCTCTTTCCAATCGAGAGTTATTGGTAAACATCTGTTTGTAGCCTCTAATGACCTCGGATGACCTTTCTAGGGGCTATCAGCAAAAAAGACACCATGGTCGTCACGGATGGTCCAAATCATTGTGATTTTGAAGTATTTGGACTGTTCCTATACGTACACACGAATCTAGAGGCATTTTCATTTTCCTCCATTGACTTATAATGGTAAGGTCACGCCACTGGCCTGACCTTAGGTCACGGATATAAAAATCCGAGACATAAAAATTATAGGCGCCCATACGATCATGCAATCCACCAAGTTTCAAACCTTTCTGACAAACACTGCAGGCTGGAGAGGATTGCAAACATTTTTAGGCTTGGTCAGTTAACTTGACCTGGTGACCTGACCTGACATGACAGGGGTCAAAACTTTCACACATTGTCCAAAATTAATGTACAAAAAGCAACCCCAAGCGGCGCGGCGCTACGCGCCGCGGTTTTTTATTCACACGCAAAAAACGCGACAGGGTGGTAACATATGCCCCCCCACTGAGGCGAACGTTAACCTGCGCCCCACTGGGGGGGGGGGGGGGGGCTATTCATAGCCGCCCTCCCGTTTTTCTGCAATGACTTCCAAACCGCTTGACGTATCGACGCCAAACTTTCAGTACCTTTGGCTGCATCAATTTGACATCTTGTGTCAAAATTTGAATTTCGTAGCTACCATAGGTCGGCCGGAAATGACGTCAGAGTGACGTCATGTTCGGCCGATTTCGACGCAAAACATTGAACCACGGCAATCGCTCCCAAGGGCTCAGTTTTTAAGCTAGATCCAATTTCTTTGCATGAGAGGACTCAGAATAGACTGCGCTATCAAACTGTTATCTCGGATTTTCGAAATTTTGAAAATTTCGAAAATTTTACATAATAAAATTCAAAATTTACATTTTTACATTTTTTCAAAAAGTTTTTGACTTTTTGAAAAAAAACGGAATATATGTAATAGAACGAAAAACCTGATCTATAGGTAATTTGGACATTGTGATTATTTTGAAAATAGGTCACCACCTATAATCTTCGCTACTTTAATCAAAATGCTTCAGAAAATGTTACACCATTTTGATTTGAATCACTGGTTCCGTAGTGGTGCCTCCCATTTGATGTCTATGGCGGGAGAAGACGGTGCAAGCCGATATCTGCCTAAATAAAGGAGTAATGGTCAATAAGATAATCATCGTACCTACAGTTAGGCACGTTGTTCGTCTTCAACATTCTTGTTCATGAGATAAGTGGTATTTTGGATAATAAATCACGTGTTAAAGTACGCTTTTTCCTGTCAAGTGCTAAACTTTTGAGGCGAAAGCGGATACTCCCAAAATTTCGAGTGGTTAAAGTTTCGCTTTTAAATAAAATTAATAGTTAAACTGAGCTGCTACAAATTTTGAGTTATCGACGTTTGAAAACTTTGCCGCACTATGAAGTAATTGAATCAACAAGAAGAAAAATCAACGAAAGCGAAAATAGCTGTTGAACCAAATACTCGGATTGAAGAGCAGCATGTTGCGCACCGTTTCCGCGCCATGACCATGGGCAGCTCGTGCTCCTGCCTGGGCGGCTGCTGCAGTCCTCTGCGCTCCAAGACGTGCATCCGCGTGGGTCCACAGCCGCTGCACCCTGCCGATCTGCCGCCCGAGGGCATATCCCAGCCGTTCCCCAACCCGTCACCACAGGCGTCCAGGGTGTTCGTGGGCAAACGGCACGTGCACGGGCCGCGCCACTGCCGCTCGCCGTTCTGCGCCGCTGACCAGCGCCTCTACGGACTGCGAGTGCCGCTACAGGAGGGGGGCGGCGACTGAGGTCCCGAGGTCCCAGCGCCCCTCGCGGGGGCAGAGCTGCAGCAGAGGATCAGGCACACCGGACAGCACGAGAGGGGCCCGCTGTCACCGGAGGAGTTTGTGTGTGACGTCTTGCCTCGGCCCATGCGCTACGTGACCGGGGTAGTGACTAGCGATGTAGCCGTGTAGTTTGGTAACTGATGACCGGTCGCCCTCGCCGACACATAATGCACGCCGGTGCTGATTGCCGCACCCCGGGATGAGCGGACAACCCGTCTGCCCGGTTCTCCCGGCACGAAGAGCGGTAATTGTGGACCGGTTTGTTTGTATCCGGCACCTGCCGCTGGAGGCGAGCCGAGGGAACAGCTCCAGCTCGCCACCCGGCCGGCTCATGGCCGCGAGGACTGCCCACTAAGCCCCATCCTCGCCGATCGCGTGGTCACATCCGCGCACGGCTTCTGAGAACACCTGGCGCCCCTCAGCCCGGCCGGGAGGGAGGGAGCCGGTTGACCGGACCGGAGGGGACCGCCACGAGCCCACCGCAGTGAAAGTCCTCTCCCGGCGGCGGCAGAGGCGCAGCGCCGTCCCCACCGCGACCTTGGCCCGTGGCCGAGCGTGGACCATGCTGACCGGACGTCGGGAGCCATACATATTCAGCTCACACCTCCCAGCGCGGTCCGAGACGGGTGGGGAATGTTCCGGGCCGCCTGCCGCCGCCGCTGCGGTCCAGGGTGACGTATGTCTGTCCGACCCTGCCACCGTATCAGGGCCTCCAGGCGAGCGAAGGTGGAGAGCTGAGACTGACAGGACATCCGAGTGGGCAGGTGACCCTCCGAACACCAGACTGGATTCTTGAGAAGACGCGTGACCTGACCACTACGTCCGGACATCGGAATAGTGTGCTACCGAAATGGAAAGCCTGTGCCGGTTGGATCCGCACTTAAACACAGAGATTATCCCTCAGTCTATTTTCACACTTGGCAGATCCGTCTACCACCGACCAACGACACCGTCCGACCTGATCACGTGACCCTGGATGACCTCGACTAGTGTCAGCTATTTAATGGTCATGTGCTGACCCACCGCTATAGCCTATAACAATGCAGGCTTCACGGCATCTGGTGGACCACTGCACTGGAGTGGCTGCCGAGCCGGGAGCCACCGGCACCCAGACCCACCGACACCAGAACTGGACACCGGCACCTGGACCCACCGACACTTCATTGCGTCACGGGGGCTGAAATCTGACACGACAGCTTACGGCCGCACACCGGCGGGGGGTCCGGATTGGGGATCCGCGGGCGACCGGCGACCTTCTGGGACTTTCGATCCGGACACTCGACTGCCGTCTTCTGCCAATGGGTCGGCGATGGAGGCCAAGTGATGTCCCGGTGCTTTTGCCTATAGCTATTTCCATCACTACGGATTATCGGTGGAAGGCCGAAGGACGAAGCCTGTTGTTTTGCAGGTTCCTGGGACTGGTTAAGCGTACTGAGGAAAGCCCACGGCCATTTTTGCTTGTCAATCGCTGAAATCCTAAACCGGGAGGAACTTGCTTCGTGAATGGAGATATTCGCTTTTCGGAACTCATCCTCGGTTTTTGCTTAACTTTGATGTGATTTATGCTCAAAAGGATTTAGCGGTAGGTACATGATCATTGCACGGTGCATGCAATAGGTATAACTAGTTTGCAATAGCTATAAAATCGTCAAGTTTGTGTGCGACCAACCTTAAAATCAACCAATGTTATTCAACGTTTCATTTGCATGATGTCGGAGGCACTATCCCCCCTCAAAGCCAGTCAAACAGCGGCATCGACCGCTGTGCGACATTTGTTAAGCGTTTTGTTTAAATTGTCATGCATCATTCGCAGTCAATATATCAGTCTCTGTAATCCGAGTTGTTTTCGTGTGACATTTAAATTAGCTATCATAATCTGTTGTGCCATCTGCTATCAAAATCTACTATTTATAGTGCTACAGAGCGTTATATTTAATGTCTAAATGTTTTCAGGCAAAGTAATAGGTATACATTGCTCATTAGTTGATCGTTTACATGAAGAACCGTCCTGGTCATTAATTTAAGTTGAATCAGCTACAAATAGTGCGATAGGTCAACATCTTATTTCAAGCCTTGTTCAATGTTCAGGTCTCAAGTCTGTTGCAAGTCTGATCAACTGTGATCAAACCTATCAGCCTTGAGGTACAAATATCCCCTATTAGCACTTTTGCACCTCCTGGAACCCTGAATTGCACCTCCTAAATGTACGAAAAATGTCTTATTTTCATAGGTTATATTTGTCCTAAGCTCGTCTATAGAGTGCTAAGCCCTTGTTTTAGCAAGCACGTATCCAATTTAATGCGGTGTGAATGCATGCATCTTATACCTAGGATGCTTGTGTAAAACTATTTGCGTGGATGATTTGTCAGAGAGGCTCCTGTTCGATCAGTTTATGATCAAGTGAATATGAGTCGTTTCCACGACGGGCTGTCTGGCGAATGCACCTTCTCACCAAATCTGCACCTGATCTACACCAAATGCGTACCAGATGGCTGTCGTGAAAACGGCTATAATTATGATAAATGTTTACCTGTATTCTCTTATCGTTCCACTTTCTTGTGCATTTCCAAATTTTCAGCTTAATAATTTAACAATTCTTTTTTGAAACACCCTAAGCATCGTTTTCAGGCTAGTAATTAGTAATACGACACAATTATGATAAGTAAGCTACCTCACGATGTTTTATTTTTTCCACTAATGTCTCATTTCTGGCCATTACATCACCCGCCGATTGACTCAAACACTTCCACCTTCTTCATTGTCTTTATTACAAAAGTTTCACTTCATGACATGTTCGTCTTAAAACAGCATTCGCTTGTCGGGGTGCACCTTTTCCAATCATACCCTTAACAATATTCACATCAAGCCATCACACCCCAAAAAATGTTGGGCTCATGCCTGTCCGAATTAATTTGTTGAACTACAGGAAAAGGTACGGAAAGTGATACGAAACAAATAACTAGGTTTAGGAGACGTCACTATCTTTATAGCTAAATATAGATCAACCAGCTGGCAAGCAAAGTAAGGTTCTGCGACACCTCCGTAACAAGAGAAATAAACCAGTACACGGACCCTCACGCACTCAGCAACAAGGGTAATTGTCGACACCTTCAGTGCACCACAACAAACACATTGCATCGATAAAAGGACCAAAGATGTGAACATTCGCTACTAGAGGTGTCAATCGGATACCAACTTTTTGGTATACCGATACCAAACCGATACCAACTTGGTATTTGGTATTTCAATCGTAATGTGTTTGGTATTTTGTTGGTATCATAAACCCTCACTAATGTGTACCAGGCTAAGAAATCGGTAAAAAGTTGATATTTCCCTCATTTTCCCAAGTTGGTTTGGTTTCGGTATTTTCCCGTGGTTTTGGTTGGTATTTGGTTTGGTATCGGTATTCCGATTTTCCGTAATTGACATCACTATTCGCTACCGTCATCAGTGACGTGGCATGAACTCGCGTGCGCAGAAAAAGTACCAATAATCCTCCAACAGCACAAATTGTTGCAGTGAGAAAATTGGAAGTTCCTTGAAGCAGTAGACAATCAGCACAAACCGCACAACGTATCAAGTTCACGGCACCTTTCATTCCACCACACAGGCGTCAAACATCCATTGCTGCATCCATTCAGCATTCATCAGCGTTCACCCTGGTCACAGACGTGCGGCAGCTACTGCAGCTGCGCCTCCAGCGCCTCCACATCCTCCAGGGTCTCCAGCCGGCTCAGGACCTTGGTGCGCCTCTGTTCGTCCTCGGCGCGGGCGCGCTCGAAGATGTCGAACTTCTCGAAGAACTTGACGCTGGCGTAGTAGTCGCCGGACTCAGCGCACGGCAGGGCCAGCGCCTCATCGCGGCAGGTCAGCGTGCGCTGGTCGAACCGCGTGCCGTTGTTGCAGAAGAGGCTGCGGCAGAAAGAGGCGGTGTCAGGAGATTGATAGGGATATTTATGCTAAATAGTGCTAACTTTATCAGCAACGAGCAATCCTTGGGAATATGCTCTTTGTTTAGAAGCGCATTTGAAAAAAAAAAAATGGATAATCGTTTCACGTTTAGAGCAAACAGGCTGGTTTTGGAACAGGCAATCATTATGTCTGTACCCTTGTTGGCTGATAAAGCTTCTGTTTCCTCCTCAAATTGCCGTGTGGAGCACACACCAAATACCGACGGAACTATCACGACAGACAATCAGCACTGATAGACGGTGGATGTGAGGTCCGATGGAATGATACATTACACACACGAACAACAATCACCGCCGGTTTCTTTGAAATAACAGGTTCCTGTATCTGCGAAGAACAGGCACGCTAACAATCCTCGAGACCTCCGACGAAAGCGACGCGTAATTGTCCGAGGGAGGGTGTGAGGCACCCGGCGCCGTGTAATCACAGTTGCAACACCGCCCGAGCGGCCGGCCGGCCGGATTTGCGCCACACGCGCTCAATTATGCAGATGTACGCACGCGGGTATCCGAGACGCGCCCCTGACACGCGTCCTGGAGATACCACACGTCGAGTGTATGTGTCTGCTACTGACGCTGAGCGGACCGGCCATTCAGAATTGCCCCATCGGACAGACAACGGACCGAGTCGGCGTTCTCCAGAGTCAGGTCACGTCGCGTCGGGTCACAGTCAGACGACCCGGCCGGGTTTAACGACAGCACGCTCTCGTACATAGACCGTCAATTAGCTGCTCCTCTGATTGGGGATAATGAGCCAGCGGCTGCAGACGTGTGGTTGGTTGGGACGTGCCGCGCGGACCGAATGGTGGCTGAGAGGTGACGCGTGGCGCGCTGCACGATACCTCTGGCGGTATGTGGACACTGGACAGCGGCCCTGCTTAGGGGAGGTCCCACTGCTCCTTACACGCCTGGGAACGGCGACGGAACTGCTCCGCGCTCCCAGTTTTGGCAGTGATGCACATGCCCCATTACCAGCCGAGTGCCGTTAACGCTGAGGAGTCGTGCTCCGAAGCTGTCGTTGGACATTGCTCCTACGAGCATTCCATGAGGGATTACGGACAGCTGAGCGAAAGATACCACATGACAGCTCTGCTAGCAGCATATCTCACACCTGTGTTTGAGGTTCTGTCTCTGTCTCTCACCTGTGTTTGAGGTTCTGCGCGAAGCCGTCCGGGTGCACGATGGGGGTGCAGATGTGGAACACCTGGCAGTCGGCCTGCATGTCGGCATAGTAGCCGTACTCGCGGTCCTTACAGCTGCCGGGCACAAGGAGACATGTACGGTCAGTCGGGACCGCAGTTGCCAAACACACGGAGGTGTATAAAGATTACGGCTGGTCGGGAATGTTGCAGTGTCTGCAGTAAATTCGCAATTCTAGCTTCGGCAACTAAAATGAGAAAATTGTTACTCTACTTCAGCGACATACTGGGAAAGTTGATACGATAAAATGGTAAGTCAAATGTTGGAAACAATGCCCCCTTTACAATAACATTCACAACCATACAGCTGAGCGAGCATCTCCCAATTGGCAGTCCCGCGACACCATCGGGACTACCATTGTCGCGTTTATCCGTCCACCAGAGTGATCAGTCCATTCCGTCTTCGTCCACAGTCAGTCAGCCCACCTGCCGCCGTCAGGCCTTAGTCGTGCTGGTCCCGCTCCGGTTGGTGAGCGGGGATGGGACCTGCTCGCTCACCTCTGGGTCACCACTGGTTGAGAATCACTAACATAGCATGCTGCATGCATTCAGTACGGTTAAGTACAAAACATGAAACTGTCTTTAATTAACGTTGGACTGACAATAAAAACACAGGGGTTTATAACGCGCTAACGGTGTATGTAAGGCTTTCATAACGGGTCTTGCTTTAACGTTTTATTTATTCATTTATTTATTTATTTACTTATTCTTATGGAATGGAAATAATAGGTAAAACAACGCTGACAACCGATATTTAGAAATATATCAAAAATTTTCACTGATTATATGCTAAACAATAAAGGTGCGGCAAGAACACAATCTTGTGTTAATTCAAACCATTCTTTAGGGCGTCAGCAGGGACAACAATTGGTTTTCAAACAGAAAGCTCTCACGAAAACAACCTACGATCTCGCGGCTCCCAAAGACAGTCCATATCTGATATCTGTAACTTGCTATGTTGTACTGAAAAAAAAACTTTTTTTGTTTTTAAAACGCTTCACCATTGTAAACTCAATGATTCGGAAATGCCATGTGTTTGCAGCCACACACAATCAATAATCGTGCATTTTGTTTCGGTAAATGGCAAATAATTCAGTGTTGGTAATAACACGTTTCCGAACCGCTATTCTCCGAAATTGGGTAGCCTTTCATTCAGCTGTGAGGCAATGAAAAGAGGCTTGCCAAGAACGTCGATTCATAGCCTCACGCAGGCTCTTCCAGTCGGCAAACCCTGATTTCCACACGCACTGAAACAGCCTCTGACGTTTTACGTCCGCCGATAGAAATTCGGCTCCGTTCGCTGATCTAGCGCTGTGCAGCGTGTGAATAGACGATTTTGCGAGATCCATAAAACAGGACGATTACGAGACATGTAGCTGTAGCCCAGCTGACAAGATGGGATGAACGAGGGAACATCGCCGAGGTGAGCGGCTGAGACTCACTTGAAGATACAATTTGTGGCATAGTTATGACGGCAGTATTGTACCTTATTACCAGTATTGTAGTTCTTATTGCTACCAGACACGCCAGCACCGAACGAGCTGACTCGCGTAAGTAATTTAGGAGACCTTTTAAACGTGCATATATCTGCACTCTCAACGCTGCTTTATAGCGCTATGATTAAAGGGACCCTCCCACCTTCAAAAAAGTTTATGAATTGGCATGAAAGTGATGTCGCTCGGTTCAGGAAGAGCGAAAACGAATATCTACCAAATTTCACCGAAAATATTCACCGGTTTTCAAGATATTATACTTTTACTTTTGTTTACTTTTTTGGGATCTCCGCTGTTTCTAGCGACTTTATTTCAGAAGTGCGGCGTTTGTGGCAGATGTTGCGCGCAAATAGCATATACCACCGCGTGCTACAAAACGTTTTAGTCAAACATTTGAAAATCGTTAGATATCTGCGCTGACGTCACACATTCAGAGGGGTATTCCTAAGCATTAGCCCCTCTGAATCAAAATGCTGCAATTTTGAAATTCAATATTTCCGATTTAAGGCATTTCTCGATGTTGTGAGTGCCGAAACCGGTAATTGTGAGCCAGGGACCCCATTTTGGCTATCTCAACTCAAATCTAATGTTAAGGTGGGAGAGTCCCTTTAATCAGAATACATCCTTTATAGCAAATGAGGGGATACAAAAGGAGGATATAAAAAGGCCTCTAACAAAACAATCGTGTAGCGAGTCATTGAAATACTGGCTCGACCCGCGTCGCGTGCCACTCATTAGATACGGATGTGATTAATCAGTGAATGCTAATCACGTCTGCGCTCCATCAGATTGTACCTAATCAAATATCGTGTGCAGTAGTAGGTATCTGTAGCAATAACACTCGAACCAAAAGCATACACCCACTCACTCGTCTCTGATGAGAAAGCCCACTCAGCGCCACAATCGCCAGGTTTTAAATCGTTAAGTGCTTGTTGAATGTAAGTCATTTAAATCATTTGATTGTTTTGAATGAAATATGGCCAAGATACTTTCGCATTGATGTGACCATTGCCCGTGGCCGAAAATTCATCTGAATCAAACAATACATGAAAATGTAAAAAGCTTAATTTTGTAAGATCCTTCAAAATAATCAGATAATCACTGCTTTTCACGCATCATTTCGCCATGTAGCAGCATTGAAGAGCAATCGTTGTCCCCTCTTCACCTCGACAGCCAATCGTCTGTCAGGTCATCGATGACGAAACACCAGTGGATCGATGGGACTGAAGACGTCACTCAACTGTGTGCTGACAGAACCTCTCCCTCCCCCCCACAATGGCTGGTCGCTGCTGAACCAAAGCTGACACCAGCGAGGAGCATATGAGGCGTGTAAAGACCAGGCGCCCCAACACTGCATTTTAATGAATGACGCAGCATGCAGCTGCCCTGGACCTGTCTCCACGGTGAGGTGTTAATTTGAAATGTATGATCGAAGAGGCGCTACAACATGCATAGTCAATGGATGTGAGTGGACCAGGGCAGACAGCGCTACTATGGCACCATAACAAAAGCAGAACATGTGGATCAAGAGGCCAGGTCTGCCACCGAAGGATTGCCTCACACTTGTTTCGGAATCGTGACTGCCCGATAAAGGTTTCGGGTGTGGTCCACATTAAATGCTCTGCGGCCGAGTGGTACATTGGCAGCGTTCATAATGCACGTCCAACACTCGAGACATCAGCCGACACAGAGGCCGTTCGACATCTGTTACAGGACAGTGGGCGATGTCTCTAGTGCAGTCGGTTGGGCAACATTTGCCGGTCATGTGGGTTGCCTGCGCACATTCACTCGTGGCGGCTTCCCTTTTTGTTCCATCAGTGAACGTCCCTCACCTGCCTGTATTCCGAGTACGAGCCATCAGCAAAGAACATTCTTTTGACTTGCAGTGGACATTGAATAAGAGACTCGGACGCTCTGTGTACTATGTGCCTATCATTGCAAAAATGTCAAAATGTGCATGGAACGAACGTGTGCGATTGTCTTGTTAGAAATGAGAGAGCAACCTGAATGTGATTGCGTATGACTGTTAGATGGATGGATGCTGGTCATCGTCATCGTCATACGTTTTAGCAAACATCACCAAGGCCATTCTTTGGCAACTGTGATTGTGTCGCATGAATATATGAATATATATGTATATATATATATATATATATATATATATATATATATATATATATATATATATAGGGTCGATGCGACCCCCCCCCTCGCGATTGGCTCCTATGGCACCTAGAAACACCAAATTTGGTAGGTAGGTGGGCCCCCTGGAGTTCTCGCCCCTGTGCAAATTTGGTTGCTCTAAGTCAATATTTAGGGGGGTTTTGGGGGGTATAAATGTAAAAATTTCGCTAAAAACAGGCCAAAAGTTTTTCGCTTATAACTTTTGATCTAATTAAGATAGAGCAAAAATAAAAGCACCAGTGAACTCAGCACGTCAAGGCGCGTCGAATGATATACTTTTTAGCATGCTTAAGTGTACTTAAAGTTTTTCTTAAATTTTAAGTAAACTTAAATTAGTAAATTAAGTTCAAGTTAACCAAATTGCATCATATCGCATATCATTCGATTCGGCTGATCACCAGGAACACAATGATACCATTTTTTAAGCTCTAGCGTCATTATGTGCCAAGTTATTGGCAAAAACGTCATTTGACCTCAGTTGACCTCATTTGACCTGACCCATGGATAAGTACACCAAACAAAGAAGCACCAAGTGACCTGCTTTTAAGTACTGTGGTTTCAAAGCACAAAAGTGATAGAACGAAGCGGATATCTCCAGTATTTTCCGAATTTAGTATTTTCCCATAGGCTTAACATTACGACGTAATGACCTCTAACTGACCTCAGGTCAGTGACCTCAAAAAAACCCGAACTATATGTTATACAACTCGGTGAACTTAGCACATCCTGAAAGTTTGAAGGAAATCAGTGCAAAACTGTGAGTTGGACAGGTGCAAAAAGAAAATTGAAATTTGACCATGACCTTGTACCGGTTTTTCTGACCTGGTGACCTGACCCAAGGTCACCCGGACCTGAAATTTTCAGGTCATATGTAAAAAGGTTGCCCCATAGGGTGTGCCAAATTTGGCGGCGCTGCGCGCCGCCGTTTTTACGCTATCTTCGAAAAACCTTAGGGGGGGGGGTCGCATCGACCCCCCCCTGCCAGGGCGAGGGTTAAGCCCTTGTTTGCTTTTCAATGTTTCGAATATCGACCATAAAGCCAAGCAGCCAATGCAAGCTGGACATAATGCTGAACTTACAAAATCATCTAATGACATTCAAATGTAAACACACCGTAATTTTTGAGCTCATACTGTTTTCTGATTTTTATTTATCCATGTCTTTTCAGACATTGGCTAATGATGCTGTTTGTATATGGTATGCATCCAGTTGTTAAACTAACTCCCTGGAATGAGCTCCTGAGTAATAGCCTGGTCTGTGGTTAGAGGATAATGCGACGAGGAATGTTCAAATGTCGAATGCCAACCGCATTGCAGCGTGTTTCAAATATCGATACAAATACCATTTCAAGTACCTACGAGAGAGCGGCGAATGACTGACATTCACTCCAGCCGTTTGTTTGTGTTGGGGTATGAAGCGCAGGCATCTCATCTTCTGAATGCCTGCCAGATCGAATAAAAAGGGGCATCGAGACGCCACTATGGCAGCTGAATAGGATGCCCGAGCTGTTTTTACTCGAAGGCGAGGATTGGGGAATGTAAATGAAGTGCCGAATGCGGAGTATCAGTCAGAAATGCGCTCTAAGTCGTCGAACAACGCGGTTTCAGTGAAAGTGAATGCCTTTGGGCATTTAATTGGCAAAACAACAGGAGTCAAGGTTTGATACGGCAGATGTCTGAAATCTAACCATGTAGTTACCATTGTTTTTTCATCTGACGGTAAAAAAACGAGGAGCAGGACGTTGCAGAAGCGACCAGTTCTAACAGCGATAAAATCCCTTCCCGATTGGTAATATTACTAAGTGCTCGAGCGAGGAACATATTGAATATAATTAGATAAATAAAAGAAGTTGACCTTTTCCTCGACATCAAAAATGTAAAAAGCCGAATAATATATTTTAAAAAAACGGTTTTAAAATATATTATTCGGCTTTTTACATTTTTGATGTCGAGGAAAAGGTCAACTTCTTTTATTTATCTAATTATATTAAAATCCCTTCCCGCTGAATTTGTTAGCATTGCTAGCAGCCGCCGTCTCGGTCACCTTAGCTGGGAGACAAATTACCATAAAATCCAGGAAGTGTCGACATCCGCCGCTTAGCTTTCACTTTCGTTGCAGAGCCGAGGACCAGCTCTGTGCTTTGCGCGTCTGAAGTTAGCCGGTACGCGACGTTTGCGGCGCCGGAGACGCGGTGATGAGGCAACGGTCGAGGAGATTATACTGACCGCCGCTGCGGTGACGGTTCGGCGTCACCCAGCGGCTGCTGACGGTCACCTTGGGGCACCGTCCGGCCGGAGGGGCGCGCTCCGGAGCCCCCGGAGCCCCCGGAGCTCCCGGCGGAGTGACTGGCGCGCGCCGAGGTGTGAGTGATCCCCCCCGGCGTGCAGAGAGGATCCCGGCGCGGGCGCTCCTCAGAGGCAGGTACCGACCGGCACAGACCAGTCCGCATCCCTGGTAGCGTTTGAGTAATGCCATTATGGCCCCTGGTCATCCGGGTTTTTCACGCCGGCTGTAACAGTAACACGAGTGAATCTCACCACTTTTGCAAAAACCGCATATCTTGCTCCAGAACGTGTTCGAGAGTGGCGACTGCGGCGAAACACCGCAGCATCTTCGTGTGGATTTCCTGACGCTAGAAACCTGCCTCAGACCACAGGACTCACCACTACCGCGAGTCGCATCCGCGTGCGGCTCATCCTCGCATGTGTCGAAACGGGCGGCGGGGTCGTGGTCATACCGGTCTCGTCCTTTACCATCGTATCCATTCTCCAACAGGTGACGTGTCTCCGAATTCCAGCATGTTGCCTCCCATCTCCCGTGACGTGTCTCCGTCTCGACTGAAGGTCCGATCTCGTCCAGAGATAGACCTCCAATGACGTAAGCTCATTCGATGGTGGCTGCACGCGCCGACCCGATGGTGCGCGGAGATATACCGATGGGTGGCCGCCGCGCCGGCCGCTGCCGAGGAGTGGCTCGCCCGTTTCGGGATGGGTGTGTGACGAAATCACGACAGCTCGCGTCGCTGATACCTTACACGCACGCTGAGGTTCTGAAGAATTTAGGCTCGATCGCAATAATTAGGAATGATAAAAGGATGAAGATTATTTTGACAGAGACATTAGATTTCAACGAGCCGAGTGACAAGTATTTGATCAGATGTTCAACAAGATACTTTTTACTTTTTAGTACATTTTTTAGTACATTAAGCTCTGCTAATGCTAGCTCATTTTCAAGATTGGAGCTAGCGATTGAGAAAAAGGATGAATGGGCAAATGATGGTCTTCCTAGCGGATCAATTTAAAGCTGTTTCGCTTGAGAACCGCTTCTTCTGCCGAAGTAAATTAAATGAAAGTTGCCCCTGAATCCTAATTGAAACTTATAACTATCGACATGATGTTTCGCTTGTTACAGGCATTGATCAAGTTGAATGACGAATATAGACTGAACCTTTGACGCACAGTGCTAATGATGATACATGTTGCACTTTTTGCACTGATGTCAAAGTTGAATAATGTTTTACCGTTCGGTAGTCGGTGCTAAATGGCAAATACATTTTTTAGTACATTTAGTTCTGCTAACGCTAGTTCATTTTCAAGATTGGAGACAGATTGAGAAAAAGATGAATGGGCAAATGATGGGCTTCCTAGAGGATTAATTTAAAGCTGTTTCGCTTGAATGTAGACGTATGTAGACGTATGTAGACGTATGTAGACGCATGTAGACGTTTCGTTCATACTTTCCAGCGGATGCCGCAATGTTATTATACAACGCGTCATCAGTTCCGAAAATATCGTGCGACAGCGTCAAATGAATGGGATCTGCTTCAAGTTTACAAGGGGACGGCTGTTCTGGAAACGTGTGTACTACTTTGTTGCCAGCTATGAATGGGATCTTGGTCCATTGTCTTTACAAATCCAAGGCCAACCGCCTGAAGCAAACTGTTACTCTGGGTGTCAACAAAAGTGACGTGTTTTCACCATTGAAACATTATGCTGCAAAATGGAACTAATTGATCCAGCTATCTTCCATTGTCAAGCCTCAATATACAAATGTATCGGTGAAGACACCAAGAGGAATATAGTGTGAAGGAAATGTCAGGTGTAGTGTCGCATGCCTAATAACATGCCAGTGCGACGTTCATTTGAGACAGGATTTGAGACATGCTTCTAAGCCATGGATCATAGGGATCATGCAGAAAAAGCTGCTCCTGCGCGTATTACACTGACAACAGCAGTCTGAGACCCTCGGATGAATTTACTGCACGATTAATCACAATTTTGTTTAACTATGCACGCCAGCCGTCACTTGTCAGTGTCAGTCATTGTCAAGGTAATAAGCGTCGCGCTTTTTTTTTAAAGAATACATTTGTGCTTCATGAATGTCGGTTTAACTAGTTAAATCCAGTATTTTGTCGGATATCGTCATCATTCAGTCAGCAACTGTGCTATGCTGTATTCTCCGTCCTGTAAACCAAATCCTGTGAACCGGTGGAGGTAGGTAACCTACATTTGGTAGATAGGTACTCATGCATAAATGCACACCCTGAGGTACATAATTTATGCAACTGGAACCTGAGGTAACAACAGACGCCCTGAGGTCATCCTCCTACAACCTGAGGCCCCCCACCTCCACCCCGCGGTCACTCACCTGAAGTCGGATGAATGCATGTCCCGCACGACCGTCTGCGAGCCACCGGGCAGACGGCGGTGCAGCGAGTTGATGTCGCTCTCGCGCTCAGACTCCACGCGCGCCACCCGTCGCGAGGTGCCCGGAATCCTCTTCACGGCCGCCGCCGCCTCGTCGAACCTCGTCAGGGCCGGCGCCGGAGCCAGGTCGGCGGCCAGGGCAGGGATGGGAGCGGGAGCGGGAGCGCGGGCGGCCAGGGCGGGGGCGGGGGCGCGGGCCGGCTGACGGCGGATGGCGACCGGGGCGACGGGAGCGGCGGTGGTGGGCCTGGTGGGTTTGGTGGGCTTCTCAGTGGTGACCGGCGCCGCCTCAGTGGTGGTGGTGATGGCGACGGGACGCGGGGCCGGCAGACGAACGACCTTCCTCCTCACTCCTCCGCGACGCGTCGGCTTCGCGGACGCCGCCGCGGCGGAAGGCGAGACGACGGGCCGGCGGGGGAAGAAGCGGCCCGCTCCCGAGCTCGAGGGCCTGGCGGGGGCGCGGGCGGCGGGGGCGGCGGGAGCGGCAGCCAAGGAGGGCGGCGGGAGGAGGCCGGAGATGTCCTGCGCGAACCGCCCGGCCAGCGCGGAGCGGCTGCTGGCTGTGGTGGTGGTGGTCGTGGTGGTGGTAGTGGTGGTGGTGCGCGGCCGGCTCTTCTCATTGAAGGGATCCTCCAGGTCGACCTTTCCGGTCCTCTGCTCCTCCTCAGTCAGCTCACGCAGCAGGAAGAAGTTCTCGTCGACAATCAGGTTGGCGACGACGCGGAACGGCTTCTTGAAGTCGGCAATCGACTTTTGCTCGTTCTGCGCGGCGGCCAGCGCACAGAGCGCCAGCAGCGCAACTGGAAACAGAGGCAATCGGTGTTAAACGATTACTAGAATGCAGAGTTGCTGCAAAGCACAAGTCTTTATTTATGCTATTCAGACAGACAAAGTGAGCATTGCAACCAATAAGCTCTTGTCTCACATCCACGCTGAGTTTTTATCCCTTTCTATCTCTTTGGTGAGCATCTCTTCGGCAACTTTCTCCTCGATTTCTAAAGCTGCACAAGCAAACACAAGTCACCGCTAGTCACACGTGTGTAAATATATCTTGTGGTATATTCTATAGGCTTATTTTGCTGTAACACATATAGGATGACAGTGATAGTTCATCATAGGATGAAAGCTTGCCCATGGATTAGTGTCAATGCAATATTTCATGGCCAGAGACCAGAAATATTCAAATCCTCATATTGCGGGATTCAACAAAGATTCAACACGTAACACAGCCTATCAACATATCGGCTAGTAGGCAAAGGTGTGATAATAAGATTCGGCACTCAGCAGGGTGTTCGATTAAAGAATCACTTATTTTTTTCTGACCCGTCAAAACATGTTTTTATCATCAACATTTCTACCCGGTATTATCATATAACTCAATGGCCGCAACCCTACACCAGTCAGTATTTTTAGCACAACGCGTCCTCTCTCAGCGGTGCGTCTCCCCACTCTCCTTGCCTTAGACATGCCGTTCCATACCGTCACCGTTTTACCAGCAGCTCCTGACCCGCCGTGCGCGGCAGGGTCCGGGGTCATTGCAAAACAGTCACTAACGAGCAAGCCGTGTCGTTGCACTCTCACTGGCCGCGGGGGAGAGCGTGCGGCCGTGCCGCCGTGATCACGGCACTGACCAGCCGGGAGACCGGTCGTTCTCTCTGAGACCGACCATTGACCAGGGCACGGGTGGAGGATGGGATGCGGGAGTGAATTCTAGCCAAATTAGTATCAATTTAAGCAACCAATTCAGTACGATGATACTCTTCAATGCGTTTCTGCGCGCGTGAGAAGACAAAAGTATGTAATTTTGCTTCATGTATTCTTTTACCATCTTGGTAAGCCTCTTAAAGGACCAACTGCTATTAACGGTTTTTCTATCATTGACGCTGATAGGGCAGCACTATCGAACTGTCGCATCAGTCTATCGTTAGGGGTGGTGAAACAATGCGGAATTCCACAATTCAATCAAAGGTTACGTCTTCCACGAAATTAAAGCGCTAAGTAGGCGTTACACCAATCACGCTCCCCACACCGCGCCGGAACATTGCCACAGGATGTGTGTCAAAGACGTCACTGCTTCCACACTGCTGCCACCGACCTTTGAACAATTACGGGCTTCGAGGTCCTTCGCCGGCCGCCGCAGCCCATCATTTTCCCCGCCCTAGTACACATGATTGCCCCCTGACGCCCGTTGGCCGCCGGCGGTGACCTTGACCCGGGCTCATCTGCCGGGCCCCTGGCGGCGGCCGGTGGAACTATCGCCGGCGGCTGACCCGCCGGTCACAGCTCGGTAGTTTTTGTGAGTGGTGTGTTGTCGCCATTCGCTGGCGGAGTGGGAGTATACGCGTCGGCGAGGCGGTGGGAGGGGTCGGAAGGAGGTATTACACCGACTCATAACGACCGGTCACCGCAACAAAAACGGTCATCGTCCGGCGAGGGGTGTTGGGAGCCGCCAACGGCACCGTAACAGGCGCAGAGCCGGGAGAGAGAGAATAGGACGGGAGAAGGTGAGGGGCGGACTTTCTACAGCGGAGAGCCTGTCGTGGACAAGAAGTTGTACACGTGGATAGATAGATGCACACGGGGTGCATTTCTGATGTGGACAAGTTTGTGCAACAAGACAAATGGACTTCCCTTTGCGCAAGGGCCGCAGCCGGTCGCGCTGGGCAGAGCTGTTCCTGGGAGGGTAATTCGGGGGACGCAGGGATGCCGGTCATTTGTCACGAGGTGACACGGTGATTCGCAGGTCACGCATTGTTCGGACATCACCGAAACGTCTGTCATCGCACATCATTTGTTCTGTCTCGACGCAAATCATTAATTTGATCCGCACTCTGATAAACCCTGCTCTACACTAGACGTTCAGTCATCTGCTCAGTGCTTAGACTAAAATCTTATCACAAAAAAATGGTGCACACTGCACAACCTATGCTCTGAAACAATTATTAGTTATTACTATGAGTGACATCTAGGAGTATCTGTTCTCATAGAAAATCAAGCTATATGCGATATTGTACTGAATTAACATTTATATTTAGATGTCACTCAAACATTCAGACATTGACGGTTTCATGCTGTTCGCTTCCCTCATTTGGACAACGATTATGCAGATCTACTTTTTCAGACTGGTCGCCTGTTGAGTGCTGGGAGTGTTCGAAAAGCCGGACCCATGGCTAAGTACCGGACGCATATATATTCCGATCATCCTAAGCCCACACCATCGTTCCGTGCTTCTATCCTCAGGATACTGAAATCCTTCTCCTCCACGCCGCAACCCCCCTCCGGGCTGGACAGGCAACTTTATCTCATGCGGGCTGCTCCCTTGGAGCGGCACCGCTGCTCCCGAGGGAGCGCACCCCGTAGCCGGGTGCAGTGCAGAGTGCCTTGGGGCTGGGTGGCCTGTCCTCTGGACGGGCTCAGCCCCGGCGACTCACTAGGGTGCCTGCCCAGACCAATGTCTCCCCCTATATCCTATCATCCTCCCGGCTCTGAAATGGTCTAATTGGACCGAAAGGGCCTAACCCAACAAAAGAAAAAAAGCCCACACCATCTCTCACGCCATCTTCCAGACTTCCGGTGGTCCCGTGCACTCCGTGAGACCGGCGCGGCAGCCCGTGCCGGTCCCGTGCCGATGAGCCAGTTCCGCGCGGACGCTGCGGAGCGTGGGAATCCAGCGGAACCAGCGAGCTCGGTCAAGGTCGATACGGGGCGGGAAGCTTCCCGTCCGATACGGAGCGGGAAGCAGCCCGTCTGACGCTAATTCATATACAGCTGATTGAGGCGTGTCGGGATCCTTCTTTAGTAGCAGGTTGAACAGAAGAAATAGTTATAGTAATTGATGATACCCAGCTCATGAAAGCCAGTACTGTATAAGGTAGATCAGTTTGGTCTTCCTTGTCGGCGCAAGGAAGACCAAGGTTATTTCATAATACCTAAAGTTAATGCTAGAGCGACATTAATTCGAAAACCAATACCCTTTCATGGCAATCATAGCCGATTAAATAGATTGGTGTAATGTCTATTCTGGGAAAAATATGGAAGAACAACGCAGTAAAAATACAGTTTGCTCGGTAGCATTTCTCTAACAAATCGTCTGTGTATTTTACTCTTAAATTCGAAACGGCTTGTGTATTTTACGGGGTTCATAGGTACTTATGTAATGACCTTTACCAAAACCTGTCTATCTCCAATGCGTCAACTTTCAATTCTGGCAGTCAAATAGCACTTGAGGCAGATCTCTAACTTTTTACTTGCGGACACCGTTCACCACATTATCCGTTTGAACAAGCGGTCTTGGGATAGTAAGCACACCTGTAACCTTCATCCTGCGAGTTGGCCTTGGCCAGCAGAGGCATCAAAAAACATCCTTGGATGGGCATCAACGTGCCTTCACGGGATAGCCGATGGCACATGTAAATATGTTTGCGGCTGTTCAGTGGCCATTTACGACACGATAAGCTAACCCTGTAGGTTATTGCTATGGTTATTGTTGAGAGTACATGATGCTGGATGGTGGCAATGTTAATAAATGATCATCGTTCACTTATGCATCTGTGATCTTTACGGAACCGGTAAAACAACTGCTCTAGAAAGTCGTGCCGTGTAAGATATAATGCAATCGTTACATGGTTTTCTTGCTTGAGGTCCAAGTAAATTTTTTTTTTTAGGATAATATTTTTTAAATATGCTAAGAGGTACCAAATATTTTTGATTTTTTAAAAATATATTTGTCTACACATCAACATCTCCGTTGGGGGTGGGGGAGGGGGAGGGGGGAAGCGGCCTCCCCTGTCCTCAGTTCCTCCATGTCTCTTGATCGAAGACGAGTAAACCCACAAAACTCTGTATAGTGTATATCCCTTACGGCATTAATTTTACACATGCTGAGAGACGGAAAACATGGAGACCCAATTAGGATGACCGGAAGTGACGTCAGAGTGACGTTTTGTGTGGCCAATTTGGATGCGAAACATGGTTCTACGCCAATCGCTTTCAACAGCCCAGTTTTTAAACTTGCACCAATTTCTTAGCATGAGCTGATAGCCAACAATTATTTTTATCAGACTGTTATCTTGGATTTCCAAAATGTAGATTTTGTTTAAAAAAACATATGTCAAAAGTCAAAACTAGAAAAATACATTTTTTTGTAATGTTGATCCACATCTTTCGTATTGTTTTTCAAGAAAAACCGGGATATTTAGGAAAAAACACATACAGATGAATTACTCCGAAACATTTTAGGCCGACTTCTTAAAAAATGAAAAGCTATCCGCTTTCACATTTTTCAATAGGCGACTACCTATATCATCATTATCAAATTTAAACTGCAGCTTCCAGTACTTTTTTTTGCCTCACAAGGACCAAAACAAATAGCACAATTGTGTTCCTGAGTTCAAACTGCATTCGATAGGCATACATTTTTTTGTCGATTTTGTAAAAAAAATCAACTTGAAAATCTGCCTCTTTTGACCTGACCGTGACCTGACATTCATTTAAAACTGTTTAAAATGGATTCAGACGCCACAAGCGACAGTAGCCGTTTTCACGACAGCCATCTGGTACACATTTGGTGCTTATCTGGTGCAGATTAGGTGCAGATTTGGTCAAATTAGGTTCAGTGTGTCTCTTAGTAGCTATCAGCTAGGGTTGCACTAATTCCTTATATGCCTGCTTTGTCATATTATCAGAGAGTATCATCGATTAAAACACTAAAATAAATTCATAAGATAACGATATTTGCTTTAAAAGAGATTAGATGCACATTTGGTCAAATTAGGTGCAGTCGCCGGATAGCCCGTCGTGAAAACGGCTAGTAGGTATTGTTAAGCTCTATAGCCAAATTGGGCCGCAGAAAATGTGTCTCATAACGCACATACCTTAAAAATTCCATGAGCTTTTGTGCCCTAGCGTGCCCTAGTTTTGACCTGAAAAACGCCAAGTACAGGCTCAGAATCTTAAGGGCATCTTCAGCGCTGCATTTAGAAGTGTGTAATTAAAAAATGATGTGGCTATAACTTGTTTAGCGACGTTCAGAGCCCGCAGCGTGAACATACCAAAATGTTGACAGTTTTTACTTTGACCTGACCTGCGACGTCATCAGTGCCCTGCAAGTAAAATTATTCGGGCTATACTAATAATTCATGTGCGAAGCCTTCAGATCATACTTGAATTTTTGAGAATCGGCACGTAAATTTCCGAGACGAGATCTTCGGAGGGGGTGGGACGGCCCCTCTAACGGATGGCAGGGTCCGGAAATAGCCTATGACGAGCGGGGCGCGGGTTAAGCCTGAATTTAATCAATGTCCTAACTCCTAGCAGCTCCGTTTTTCATTGTAACAACGCAGAATTGGTTTGCAACACAGAAACAAATGCTAATGAATGATGATAAATAGTTCATTGAGCCACCTAACTAACAACAATGAAATGTTTTAAAAGACATAGGTCTACGAATATGTGACCATTTACTTTACCCAGCAATCGCACCAAAATAGAGCCTGGTCAGATTACGGTAAAGAAAAATAGAAGAGGTCCCATTTTTAAGTTCATTTTTTTTAAGAAGGAGGTGAGCCTGCAAAAATATGCAATAGGTATTTTGTAGCCCTTTTGTTTACTGATATCTTGCTGGCCAAGTTTCGCTTGGAAAAAACTTCAATTGGTATATGAGCGCAGTTTCAGCTCCGTGTGCTAAATATGAATACATAAAATCAATTTGGGCTCTAAAAGGAATGTTCATATTTATGAGCACTTCAAGCTTTGCAAACAGAACTGTTAATAATTTCTAGCAGCATCAGGCAACAGCATGGTTCTTGGAAACGATGTCGGTGAATTGATAGTAATAATTGGAATATATTTTTAGGACCCTCGCAACGCACTCCCCGCAGACGCATCCTTACACGTGTGTCGAGGCACAACCGACTACGGAGGCGTGGACTGCCGGAGCTGCAGGTCAGCAAAGGTCATGTAGTTGGTACTAGATAATTCCAGTATGAAAAGTGCAATAACAAAGACAGTTGCAAGCTTTGTACTTTACGACTTCGTTTTATAAGATTGGAGAGCATATTCTATTTAGTTAGCACGGTGGGCTATCCCTAGAAATTACTCGCCGTGAAAAATCAATGCTATAACGCTACTTGATTGCACCTAGCAGAAGTCTTTCCACATCCCACCACCCGCTTGCACTAACCTAGTCGCAGTGTCACCATGGCTGAATGCTGGGGAGATGCGCTGGCGAATCCTTCTCGGGGAGACTCCGGACCACGACTGCCTGGTGGCGGGTGGCGGCTCTGCTGGCGGTCCCTGTGGCGCCCCTGCCTCAGTGAAAGGTCGTCCGGTGGCCGCCGCGGCAGCATCCTCCGCCGCCGGCCGCAGAGAACCCTCCCCGGCCGCCGCGGCAGCATCCTCCGCCGGCGGCCGCACAGGAACCCTCCCCGGCGGCCGCAGAGAACCCTCCCCGGCGGCCGCAGAGAACCCTCCCCGGCGGCCGCAGAGAACCCTCCCCGCCGCGCCGGTTGTAGACGTCCCCCCTTTCCGCAGGCTTCACAGGACCCTTCCCGCCAGTCAAAGAGGACCGGACGAAGGAGAAGGTTCCTGCCATTTTCCTCCCAGTCTCATGTGTTTTTCATTCTCACCTACACTAATGATTGAATAATTGGAGTTTTATAACTTATATTGACCAGCAAAAGAGATGCTTGTGTTAACTTTCAAGTTACACCTAGATACTTCGTTCTTGTTAGCTTAAGCTGCTAGAATATATGAGCAGCTTCAGCTGCTTAGTGCTTATAGCTAGTTCAGCTGGATGGTAACCCATTAGGGTAAGGTGCCTAATTAGCGACCCTTTCCGATTTGCGACCTACCTCCCTACAGAAAAACTGGCAGGAGAAAACGGGGTAAAAACATCGTCAAAAGGTCAGCCATACTTTGGTTATCAAATTAAATTATTTTCCGGTTGTTGATGTTTCTGGTGGGACGTTTCAGGTGAGTTTAAATAAAAATGACGAGTTTCTTATCCAAAACGTGTGTGTTTGGGCCCTCTCTGATGAAAAGCGATGCACATTAGGATGATGCACCTTTTTTATTCTGAATCGACATTCCTTTTTTAATTGATTGCCGTTCTCCCATAGTGAATCGCTCAACTGTGCACAGCATGGCGGTTAAAAATGTGTCGCATCTCATATTTCCTATTTGCGCCTGACATGGTCGCAAATAGCTCAAGAAGGGAAAGAAAGGGGAAAAGAGAGAAATGAAAATGAGGTGTTGCTGAAGCTTGCAATGTGTGGCAGGGGATGCCAAATGTCGTCACCGACTGCAGGGGTGCCGAATTCAGCGCGGACCTCGAATATCATAGGAAGATAGCCCGCAAAATTTGGGTTTCCGCCTTCTTTTCGCCTTCGGTGCATCACGTGATCAGTTTTTACTTACGTAAATGTGTTGGATAAACGTTCCTGTCCGAGTGATTGAGTGCTTTGCGTATAGGTCACCTTTTTGAGATCATATTTCATCTTTTCAGGCGTCGCATTTTTTGCCATTTTTAGTATGGGGAAACCCATAGACTTATTAGCGACCCTCCCCGGTTGCTAATCGGGAAGAGTTCCCTATTAGCGTTTTTTGCAATGGTTTGCCAAAATGCTCAATACAAATAAGTAAGTGAATATTGGGGCAGAAAATGACTATATTTTAATAGAAAAATGAACGATCTCTCCGAAAATCAATCCAGTAACACAGTGGCACCCAGAGAGCGTGAGCAATGACGGTTCAAATTAAGTGGGTCGCTAATTAGGCACCTTACCCTACCTATATTTGGTAAAAAATGTGGGTAGTCGCATAAACGAATGCAATACAAGTTTAAGTGCGTAACCGGTTAAAGGAAATAGTTCACTTTCACGAAATTATTTTTTTGCAATGGATTTATGATTTTTTATGTTCAAAATGATCAGCAAAGAAAATAAAACCTATTTATAAGAAAAGATTATTTTCTATATTTTGATAATAAGAAGAACTTTTCAGTTTTTGTAAGGCACAGGCGATCCAGTATGAAAAGAGCATGGGTCCCGAAAATTCTTCAGAAACTAGAGAAATGATCGCGGCCACCGGCATTTGGGCGATCTGCTGCTGCTGAATGTCCTTATTGATCAGTACGAGAATTTCTCTAGAGTTCTCGTAGATAATTTCTCTAGTTTCTGAAGAATTTTCAGTACCCATGCTCGTTTCATACTGGATGCGAATATATGCAAGGCACACATCCTCAACGCAAGACACATTTTTCGGGACGAGAAATAGAATATATTTGCCTAGGGTGATCGTTGGGCTGTAAAAGCTCCTGATTTATGCTCGTCTCAGCCCAGGCTACGGAACTGCTATTCCAGTTCAAAACCCATGTTAAAAAGTGAACTATTTCCTTTAAGGCTGCAAGCTCACAGCTAACCACTTTTTGCAGGATAATGGCATGAGCTATTTCGATGATTGGAATGCACCAGCATATAGTTAGTGCTACCGTTGTAGGAACGTCAGGAGCGCTCCATCGATCGCCAGTGATAGGACGATTATGCTTTCTAATTGGTTGTTGACAGTTTAGGCTAATGTGCAATGACAAGAACTTAGTCGAAGGAGATCTATAGATGATTTCGAGTCATAATAAAAGTGGAAGACATAACCTTCCTAATATTTCTAGCTCATTAATCACTCATCGGCTTTAAATATGAGTTCATAAAGTTCTCTGTTCAGTAATCTGCCATTAATATGCTCAATCGTTCTTTGGCTGTATGTGACAGTTACCGTGAAAAGAATATCAATAGACTACAATCTATCGGTAGATTAGTGTATGCACGATGCCTATGTTGTGTAGTTGCCTATGTTGTGTAGTACAGTGTGCTAAGCTAGCACAATCCACTAGAAACCAAAATCTACCGTCACCGCACCTCAATTACCTACATCACATCACTCTTAGCGGTAGATACCTGATCAAATTGCCATTTTAATTCGCTTGTCTGTCTCGGCACCATTGGCTGCTCTGCGGCAGCGGTGGACTGAACAGAGGACTGTCCTCTGCGCCGCATGCCTTAATATTAGCGCGATTCCTTGTTGATCCCCTCACATCACTGTTACGCAGTAAAGCTCAGGTTCATGACCTCCACATCTCCCGGTGCCCCGCTCGCGATCCTTCTCAGGCTACGGATGAGTCCGTGCGCCGTGGGAACTCGTCCTCTTTGGTCGGTCATGGACCTTTCCAAGCCATTTTTGTTTTACATCCAGTCAGAAATGGTTGCTAGCTCCATGGCTTTGTGTTTCTGCAGAGACCGGTATGACCGGGGCAGGGAGAGGAATCTGCCAGAACTCATCCCCTCCCTGTCGTGCCAGGCAGCTGACGCTGCAAAACCGTCTGTCCTTACAAGGAATCTGATTGTTCACCACTGCTGGGTGGTATGCCGATGGCCATTGTATGTTCACGGAAGAACCAAGTTGCCTTGGTATGAACCCCATAAGGGGCCTTATATTATAAAATTACTTATGCTTAAATTTGGTATGATGCTCATTTAATATTCGCTCAGCATGCTAACCAAACTCTGGGCTTATGCTCTTTGTTTCGTCTCTCTCCTTTCGATCCCCTCCCCCTCTCCCTCCCTCTACTCTCTCTCTCTCTCTCTCTCTCTCTCTCTCTCTCTTTCCCCTTTTCCCATCTCTCCTCCTCCCTCGCTCACTGCACAGGTCTGACAACTGGCGCCTTTCTAGATTGCCGGCGATACCGGCTCTCCTGCGGCAAGACGCAAAAACGGCGACAGTCCCTGCGCTGCTGCGACCAGGCCGGCGCGCTCTCACCAGGGCGTGCATGTGTCATGTATGTACTGTGTGCAATGTATGTACATACGGACTAATATGACTTGCGAAATGTTTTAGCCTTATCCGGCCAGGCCCTGTTTGCACCAACTCAGTCTGAACGTTCACCCCTTACCCAGTCCCAGGAACTTTCCCAATTTAGTCTCGGCGCGACCATGGACAGTCTCAACTGGCGGCTCCTTCTAGATTTCTTTTTATGGGATGCGTCCTATCATGCGTTTCGGAAGCTAACTACATGTAACATTTCTGTACCAAAGCGTGATCAGTCATTGGTGCTCACGTGAATAAACTGCATAACAAACTAATTGTTCCTTTGAAGTCTTTTACCGGACTTGACATCACCCAGCCCTTCTCATACCAGAGATCCTGTTGGGTCAGCGCCCTCCTAAAGCTCGCACTCCTACAGAGCTCACACAGGTTGCCAATCCGATTTCACCAGACGTTAAATGCTTTGGGCGCGGGGATAATGTGGAACTCAGGTGAGGTAGGTAGCACAATCGGTGGACTGTTAGATAATATCGTACGTTAACCCTCGCCGCCTAACTATATTGGTGTTTTGCCAGCCCAGCCCTGAATTCGTATAGGAAGGGGGGGGGTCTGTTGGATGCCCCTTGCCTTTTGGCCCCTGATCGAGTAAAGCTTCGCGGAAAAAAACGAGCGTGTTGCCCGTGACGAGATGAAGCCGATGATACCCAATTTTAAGGTTCTAGGTCATTAGCTGACCTTCCAGGTCAGGTCAATGACCAAAAATTCGGGAGAATCGGGACCTGTTAGAGCATCGTAAAGTGAGGTTGCTATGGAGTTTTTTTGGGGAGCTGATTACGATTTCATATCAAACGAAAAAAGGTTATCGATATCCTATCTTGTGCATCTCCATGAGCTCCTTCGAATGCCGTTTGAATTTTCTGACCTGGTTCCGGAGATACGACGGGGGGCCCTTGTCCCCCCCCCAACAGGACGTGGAACCTGCCAGATCTCAACGGCGCGCGGGTTAACCCTATTAGTGGCAGGGGGGGGGGTTGTTTTTATCCACCCCTCAGGTTTTTCGGGAATATCTCCGAAACCGCTCAAGCTACGATGCTGAAATTTTCTGACTTTTCCTAAAACTAAATTGGGCACATTCCCTGAAAATTTCAAGTTCATAACTTTACCAGGGGCGGCTCCAGAGCACTGGGAATTGGGGGGTCTTATTCGTGAAGCGAGTCATTTGGGCGAAGATCACGATGGTGCACCAGTTTTACGAACAGTGAATGAAAGGTATCATGTGATAACATATACAAAGTTATTGTGCATCCTCTTTTGGCACGTTTTTGCTATAATAGGCGGATCCAGGCGTCCAAAAAGGGGGGTTATTTTTTACCTCCCAACATAGGTGCCCTGACACCGCCTATGCATGACCAATACAATTTTAGTCGTTCTCTCATAAGAAAATTGTAACATAACAAGACCATTGCCACCCTTTTTAGAAACAGTACCAACACAAACCTTATTTACTATACTTTTTGTGTACCCCCAATCTCAATGATCTGTATCCGCCTATGATTTTTGAAAATGCATATTTTTAGGATCCATGTGAATTCCTGGTTCATTCTCTATCGATCGGCAAAAGTTGCGTTAAGATTGGTTCAGAAACCTGGCCGTGATAAACAGTCTAAAATGTATCTGCAATTTGCCCGTTTTTACCCCCCTCTACCCCCCTAATGACATTTTTTTTTTTTTTTTTTAGAAATGTAGATCTCGTTGAGCCAAATCGAATGCCGTTTGAATTTTGAAAATCGGCCGGTTAGATCTCGAGATATCAAGGGGGGGTCGTAAACAGCCCCCCCCCCTGCCACTAATATGGGGTAGCCAGGAGCCTGCCACTAATAGGGTTAACCCGCGCTGGGCCGGTGATCCGAGATTCCGCGCCGGGCCGGGGGGTGTCTGAACACCCTTCTATCTCGGCTCCTGGGCCACGTAGCGACACGCGGTAAGCGGCAATAGAAAGAACGTCCAAAATAGGGACGAAAACACTTCAGCCAGTTTTTGGGTCAGGTCAAAGGTCAGGTCACCAGAGCAGGGGCGGATCCAGGAATTTTCGGGAGGGGGGGCGGCAAGTCGAAATAGGGGCGACCTGGCAATCCGGGGGCGCTCCACACAAAGGGGGCGCCAAACCGTCAAAATCGGGAGCTTAAAGCCCACGCCGTGCTAGGGGGCGTTACCGCGCTCCCCCTCAGGGTTTTCGCAAATATCTTAACCCGCGCCCTGCTGGGGGGGGGTGTTTGAACACCCACCCTTGTGGTTTTCGCAAATATCTCAAAAACGGCGGCGCGGAGCGCCGCCGTTTTTGGTACACCTTATCATACATCAATTCTACACATGTTGTGAAAATTTCAGACCAAGGTCATTCAATGTCAGGTCACCAGGTCACTTGAAGTGACCTCACCTCATAAAAAGTTTCAATGTCTGTCATAGCTACACCGAGTGACCGATCGCTTTGAAACTTTCAGCGATTGCTTAGAGCAATAGCATGTACAAAATGTATATCTCAGAATTTTGATATCGATGACCTAAGGTCAGGTCAATTTTGCGACCTCCCCATTATAAGTCAATGGGAGAAAATTGAAATGCGCCTCTTTTGGACAAAAGACATTATTAACACTCCCAAACACCGAATTACAAGTGGCTTAGACACACTGAACATGAAAATGGTGTCCGTGACCCTTGTTTATGCCCTGAGGTCATCTTAGGTCACGAATGGTATCTAACAGTTTTTCGCAAATAACTTTTGATAGAGGCATGCTAGAGCGATGAAAACGCCTTAGATGTGTTCAGCTCGACGATACGGATCGACTGATATGCAACATGACCCTTTCCGGTCAGGTCATGACCTTGACCTGAGGTCAAATTTTCAAGTTGACCTTTCAAGGTCAACTTATAGTTCATTCGATGCGTCTTGACGAGAGGAACACAATGCCGGTAAAAGTAAGCTCGTACAAGGCTTGGGTCAAAAGTTATTGCAGAAAAACTGTTTCCGAAAAAATCGGCTATTTTTGCAATTTTTGCCCCCTGCAGGCAAAACCGTTGACGTTAGGTCAAATCCGAGAGAATTACTCAGAAAGGTCTTTAATAGGGCTATCGAATGCACTTTTCCGCGGCGCTCTAGCTCTATTGGTTCTCGAGTTATGCGTTGGCTTCTTGGAAATTTTCGACATTCGACCTGGAAATCGGCGAAATTTTGCCTTCAATGACCTCTGGTGACTTGACCTTTGACCTGACCAGAAAATTGACCGAAGTGATTTCGTCTTTTATTTTGACGCTCTTTCGAACGCCGCCTTCCGCGTATCGCTACGTGGCCCAGGAGCCGAGTTACAAGGGGGGGGGGTGTTCAAACACCCCCCCCCCAGCAGGGCGTGGAAATCCAGGACCCCCAGCCGGGCGCGGGTTAAAAATGGCTGCGCGCAGCGCCGCCATTTTCAGCATACCTTATCATGCATCTTTTTTGCACATGTTGTAAAAATGTCTGACGCGGGTGATGGAAGGTTAGGTCACCAGGTTATGCCAAGTGACCTAGCCTAAGAAAAAGTTCAAATGCTTAGGGGAGAGCGGGGTGAGTTGTATCATGTCCAAGTTGTATCAGGGCGAATTGTGCCAAACTTATCCAATAGATAGCGCTCGTGACACGACCAGCCGACGAGGTTTTCCGGGCGCCACCTTTCCCTGTTCTGTCGTGTGGCTGGGTGGACGCGTCTCGAGGTGAGAGCCGATTTTATGTTTTTTTAATGTCATTCTAAAAAATAAGTTGCAGGAAAATGTGTGTTTTGGGCATTTAGATGTGCACGAATTTGAAAGATCTCCGTAGCGGTGGTGAGGGTAGGTTCTAAGGCTGCGTGAGTGAAAATGGATTTCTCCAAAGTGTCCGCTGTTTTTGAGCACGAGGAAGTTTTTTTCCAAGATGGCGGCGAGGTACATGTTGTATCAGAGCCGGGTGGGGTATGTTGTAACATGTATGTATGTATGTATGTATGTATGGGTATGTTGCTTTTGATCGCGAAAGCTAAGCCCTGGCTCGCGTTTGTAGGTAGCTAGTCAATACTCGTTCCATTTCGGCACAATGTGTTGGCTGCTTTGCTCTTAACGGGTCACTTTTGCGTCTAGTCTGTTGACGTTTCGTTCGTTTCGATGTTTCGTTCGGATTGACCTAAGTTTGGTCTAATAAAAGTGAAGCCTTTGAGCATATACATTGTATTAACCCCATTTAATGTTGTTGTTATGTTCAAAACCAGTAGCAAGCACACTCCCTGAAACGTGAAATAGTGATACAAATTACCCCACCATGTGATACAACTCACCCAAGCCATGGGGCAAGTTGTATCAAAAACATTGTTCTATTCGGCAGACCGTAGAAGAAAAACTAGTAGAGGTAGCGGAAAAGTTACTTTGCACAAAAAAGCAGAAGAATCAAGGAAGGAGATAGTATGGAAATAATGAGTTTATCACGGATAGTTACGAGGTTATGGGTCTCGGAGTAAAAACTGATACAACCCACCCCACTCTCCCCTATCATTGCTATACCGACTGAACGATTGCTTTGAACCTTTCAGCGATTGATGAAAGCAACACTATTCATGAAATGTATATCTCGGAGTTTCGATATCTGTGACCTAAGGTCAGGTCAGTAGTGCGACGTCTCCATTAGGTAGGTAGGTATAATTAAGTCTTTGGGAGAAAACTGAAAGGCATCTCTTTTGGACGAGCGCCATTCTAGACAATATCAAGCATTGGGATACATATAAAGTTAACACACTGAGCACCTAGTGTGACCACTCATAATGTCCCAGAGGTCATCCCATGTCATGAAAGGTCCGCAGCAGTTTTTTAACCCGCGCCGTGCTGGGGGGGGCGTTTTTACGCCCCCCCCTCAGGTTTTTCGCGAATATCTCAAAAACGGCGGCGCGCAGCGCCGCCGTTTTTGGTACACGTGTTCCTACATCATTTCCGCACATGTTGTGAAAATTTCAGACCTAGGCCGTTCAAGGTCAGGTCACCAGGTCACGTCAAGTGACCTTACCTCAGAAAAAGTTCAAAGGCTCGCTATAGCTACACCGACTGAACGATCACTTTGAAACTTTCAGCGATTGATATGAGTAACAGTATGTATAAAATGTATATCTCGGATTTTTGATATCTGTGACCTAAGGTCAGGTCAATTTTGCGACCTCTCCATTATAAGTCAATGGGAGAAAATTGAAATGCGCCTCTTTTGGACGAATATCGTTCAAAACGCTCTCAAACATCTGTTCATAGGTAAACATGACACACTGAATAGGAAAAATGCACCTGTGACCCCTCTGTGTGCCCCTGAGGTCATCTCAGGTCATGAACGGTCGCCAGCAGTTTTTTGGCTATAACTTTTGATAGAGACGTGCTAGAGCGGTGAAAACACGTCAGATGTGTTCAGCTCGACGATACGGATCGACTGATATGCAACATGACCCTTTTCGGTCAGGTCATGACCTTGACCTGAGGTCAAATTTTCAAAATGACCTTTCAAGGTCAACGAATAGTTCATTCGACGCGTCTCGACGAGAGGAACACGATGCTGGCAAAAGTAATGTCATGGCGCTTATGAGTCAAAAGTTATTGACGAAAAAACGTTTTTCGTAAAAACGGCTATTTTTGGAGTTTTTGCCCTCTGGAGGCTAAACCGTTGACCTGAGGTCAAATCTGAGAACATTACTCAGAAAGGTCTGTAAAAGGGCTATCGAATGCGCTTTTCCGCGGCGCTGTAGCTCTATCGGTTCCCGAGATAGCCGTTGGCAGTTTCCAAAATGCTGAAATAGTCAACATTTTACCTTTGGTGACCTCTGGTGACCTGACCTTTGACCTGACCCAAAAAATGACCGAAGTGTTTTCGTCCTTATTTTTGACGCTCTTTCGATTGCCGCTTACCGCGTGTCGCTACGTGGCCCAGGAGCCGAGTTAGACGGGGGGGCGTGAAAACGCCCCCCCCAGCACTCGGCGGAAAGTTCAGGCCACCAGCACGGCGCGGGTTAACAACTTTTGATAGATTCAAGCTAGAGCGATAAAAACACCTCAGCTGTGTTCAGCTCGACGATACGCATCGACTGCTATGCAGCATGACCTTTCCCGGTCAGGTCATGACCTTGACCTGAGGTCAAATTCTCAAAATTACCTTTCATACGGTCAACCTTTAGTTTGTTCGGCGTGTCTCGACGACAGAAACGCAATGCTGGCAAACGTAATGTCGAGACTCTCTTGAGCAAAAGTTATTGCAGGAAACATTGTTCGTTAAAAGGCTATTTTTAGAGTCTTTTGCCCTCTGAAGGCTAAACCGTTGACCTGAGGTCAAATCTGAGCGCAGCTTGCAGAAACACCTTTAAAAGGGCTATCGAATGCGCTTTTCTGCGGCGCTATAGCTCTATTGGTTTCCGAGTTATGTGCCGCTGCTTCGAAAACGGAAAAATGTTGAAACAGGCAACATTTTACCTTTGATGATCTCTGGTGACCTGACATTCGACCTGACCTAAAAAATGACCGTTTTGTTGTCGTCCTGTTTTTTTTTTTGACGATCTTTCGAATGCCGTTTATCGCGTGTCACTACGCGGCCCAGGAGCCGAGTTAGACGAGGGAGTGTGCCCCCCCCCCTCCCCAGCAGGACACGGAAAACTCAGACCACCAGCACGGTACGGGTTAAAAGTCGTAGATGGGCACCGCTACCCTAGCAAAAGATATTAGCAAAAAGGTGGCCTCCATTTACTGGTGCAGTCCTTCTTCTCCCGGTCCTTTTTCTGGAAGCGTCTCACTTATGCTGGTATGCCTCACTTCCCGGGGGCGCCCAACCTCTGCTTGGATCGCCTAATCCATTATGGAGAGACCCACTTTGCTCAAGTCGCCTCATTTCTTCCTTCTAAGAACGACCAATTTGCTGTACGCGGCCCACTTATCTGGGACGCCCATTTTCTGCTAGTAGTGCCCCTCTTCTTCCTGATGCGTCCCACTTCTACTACGATTGCACCTTTTCTGTTAGGGCGCCCCTTTGCTGCTGAGGAGTCTTTTTTCTACTGTGAATAGGGCGGCCCTCTCCTGTTGGGCGACTCCAAATTCTGCTGGAGGCGCCCCACTTCTGCCCAACTTTTGGTGGGCTGCCCCTCTCTTGCAGGGGGCACTTCTCTTTTGCTGGAGACGCCACTCCTGTGGGGGCGCCCTTCCACTGCGGGGAACGTCTCTCTTCTGCCAGAGGCACCCCTTTTCTTCTTATGGGGTTCCTGTTTTTTTTTCTGGGGCGAGGCGACCCTCTGCTGCTCGGAACGGGGCACACCTCTCCTTTTACTGGGGCACCGCCCCTCTGCTGGGGTTGCCCTTCCGCTGGCGTCAGGGGCGCCCCTCTTGGTAGAATATACTCCTTTTCTTTTTGTAATGGGGCGCCCCTCTTCTACCGGGGGCGCCTATCTGCTGCTGGGGCGTCTGTCTTCTGCCGGATATTGTCAATGGGGCGCCCATATCCTGTTTGGCGGGCCCAACCTCTGCTGGAGGCTCCCTATTTCTGATTAACTTTTGCTGTGGCGCCTCTTCTGCTGGGGCGCCCCTCTTCTGCTTGGGGCGCCCGTCTCCTGCTGGAGACCCTTCTCTTCTGTTGCGGCGCCCCTCTTCTGCCAGTGGCACCCATTTTCTTATTATGGGGCTCCTTATTTGCTGGGACGCCCAGCTGCTGTCAGGGCGCCCCGCTTCTCGGAATGGGGGCGCCTCTCTTCTTTTGCTGGGGCGCCGCTCCTCTTCAGGGGACACGTCTCCTGCTAAGGGTGCCCTTCCGCTGCCAGGGGCGCCCCTCTTGAACATAAGGTATTTTATATTCTTGTAACGAGACGCCCTCTTCTGCTGGGGGCGCCCATCTGCTGCTGGGGCGACTCTCATCTGCTGGGGATAGGCAATTGGGCGTCACTCTCCTGCTTGGTGAGCCCAACTTCTGCTGGAGGCGCCCTATTTCTGTTGAACCTTTGCTGTTTTGCCGCTCTTCTGCTCGGGGCGCTCTCTCTGCCGCGGGATATGGGCGCCTTTTTCGGATGGCGGGGGGGGGGGGGGCGGCCGCCCCCGTCGCCCCCCCCCCTGGATCCGCGCCTGCACCAGAGGTCACCAAAGGTAAAATGTTGACTATTTCAACATTTTGGAAACTGCTGACGGCTATCTCGGGAACCGATAAAGCTACAACGCCGCGGAAAAGCGCATTCGATAGCCAAAAGAGCCATGATATTACTTTTGCTAGCATCGTGTTCCTCTCGTCGAGACGCGTCGAATGAAATATATAAGTTGACCTTGGAAGGTCAACTTGAAAATTTGACCTCAGGTCAAGGTCATGACCTGACCGGAAAAGATCATGTCGCATATCCGTCGATCCGCAACGTCGAGCCGAACACATCTAAGGCGTTTTCAGCGCTCTAGCACGCCTCTATCAGAAGTTATCGAAAAACTGTTAGATTCTGTTCGTGACCTGAGATGACCTCGGGGACGTAACGAGGGGTCACAGTTGCCATTTTCCGGTTCAGTGTGTCAATTTTACCTACATCTCGATGTTTGAGAGTGTCTAGAATAGCGTTCGTGCAAAACAGACGCTTTTCAATTTGCTCCCATTGACTTATAATGGAGAGGCCGCAAAACTGACCTGACCTGTCACCGATATCAAAATTCTGAGATATAAATTTTATAGATAATGTTACTCATCAATCGCTGAAAGTTTCAAGGCAATCGTTCAGTTGGTGTAGCTATGACGAGCATTCTTTTTTTCTGAGTTGAGGTCACTTGGCGTGACCTGGTGACCTGACCTAAGGCGACCTGGGTCTGCAATTTTCACAATATGTGCGGAAAAGATGCACGAACAGGTACTTCGCGCCGCCGTTTTTGAGATATCTGCTAAAACCGCAGGGGGGGGGGTGTGTTCAAACACCCCCCCCCCCTCCCGGCCCGGCGCGGGTTCATATTGGGCGAAGTAACTGGTTAGTCTTATCAGTTTGGATATCAGATATGCTGTTTAACTTAACCCGCGCCCGGCTGGGGGTCCTGGATTTCCACGCCCTGCTGGGGGGGGGGGGTGTTTGAACACCCCCCCCTTCTAACTCGGCTCCTGGGCCACGTAGCGATACGCAGAAGGCGGCGTTCGAAAGAGCGCCAAAAATAATGACGAAATCACTTCGGCCAATTTTTTGGTCAGGTCAAAGGTCAGGTCACCAGAGGTTATTGAAGGCAAAATTTCGCCGATTTCCAGGTCGAATGTCGAAAACTTCCAAGAAGCCAACGCATAACTCGGGAACCAATAGAGCTACAGCGCCGCGGAAAAGCGCATTCGATAGCCCTATTAACGCCCTTTCTGAGTAATTCTCTCAGATTTGACCTAACGTCAGCGGTTTTGCCTGCAGGGGGCAAAAACTGCAAAAATAGCCGATTTTTTTCGGAAACAGTTTTTTCTGCAATAACTTTTGACCCAAGCCTTGTACGAGCTTACTTTTACCGGCATCGTGTTCCTCTTGTCAAGACGCATCGAATGAACTATAACTTGACCTTGAAAGGTCAACTTGAAAATTTGACCTCAGGTCAAGGTCATGACCTGACCGGAAAGGGTCATGTTGCATATCAGTCGATCCGTATCGTCGAGCTGAACACATCTAAGGTGATTTCATCGCTCTAGCATGCCTCTATGAAAAGATTTGCGAAAAACTGTTAGATACCATCCGTGACCTAAGATGACCTCAGGGCATAAACAGGGGTCACGGACACCATTTTCATGTTCAGTGTGTCTAAACCACTTGTAATTCAGTGTTTGGGAGTGTTTATAATGTCTTTCGTCCAAAAGAGACGCATTTCAATTTTCTCCCATTGACTTATAATGGGGAGGTCGCAAAATTGACCTGACCTTAGGTCATCGATATCAAAATTCTGAGATATACATTTTGTACATGCTATTGCTCTTAGCAATCGCTGAAAGTTTCAAAGCGATCGGTCACTCGGTGTAGCTATGACAGACATTGAAACTTTTTATGAGGTGAGGTCACTTCAAGTGACCTGGTGACCTGACCTTGAATGACCTTGGCCTGAAATTTTCACAACATGTGTAGAATTGATGCATGATAAGGTGTACCAAAAACGGCGGCGCGGAGCGCCGCCGTTTTTGAGATATTCGCGAAAAACCACAAGGGGGGGGGGTGTTCAAACACCCCCCCAGCAGGGCGCGGGCGGGTTAACCACAATGTAACTAAGTTGCTTAATCGCAGCATTTACGAAGTGTTACGAAAAATGTTACTTTAGAAGTACGTCCCTCCCACACTGCATTGTCTAGACAGCGATAACATGGTACTTGCACACGCATTTACCATTCTGCTGCCTGCCCTAGGACATTTCGCCATCATTATGGCATATTAACGGTTTTTCTAATAAGTTGCGCATCATCTATCAAGATCTGATTTCACAATCTGAAATGAGATGTCATATTATGCCGTACCTATGAAGACTCTCAAACCTCAAAAACGCTCGACGCCAAATATTTTCGCTGACCAAGGTGGCACATGACGTGGATCTGGTCTGTCCCAGACTGGTGCGATAACGATTAAGATGGGCGTAGAATGGGCTCAGAGGCAGCTCGATTGCTCAGAGCTGCTGGGGTGAATGGATGAACACGTAACGGATAAACCATCAACTAAATGTCGTTAGACTAGTCATCGGTCCAATCGGATTATCAGAACCCACAAAAATGGATGCGTCGATTCGGCATGATTCATCGGAAGAAAACTCCGGCAAACCAGTTTTGTGCGCCTTCTGCACATTCTAAGTGTTCTCCATGTTTGGTATAGCATTCCCGGCTCTTCCACCCTGACCTTGAAGGTCACCACATTCCTCACCTCCAACCCCTCCCTCTTCAAACGTGACTCTAAGGCTGACCGGTCAGCTCTCTCTCCTCTCTTTGCTTCCTGAGTCACGCATCCGGGACGAACAGTTCTCCCAGACGGCGGCATCACCTATCTCATCGTCGGAGGATGGCCGTCACCTGTCCCTGTAAGTTCAATATATATTACCCTGGACAGACGAGTCCTGACTCACCTCACCGGGAGCCCATTGAGTCCTGACTCAACTCTCCGGCACCTTGTAGACGAAGTCACAAAGCTCTGACTCATTGTCCGCCGTCCCCGCCGAGAAGATTGCGTTGTCAGAGAGGGATACCCCAGAGAGTCTGTCACATGAACTGGTGGGAAACTCCGACATAATCTTGGTATCCTAGCCGTCGACCCGACCTGACAGGATCGGGTCAACAGGACGATTGAAGGACAAATTCGTCACCTGCACCTTATCCGTGTACAGTCAATAGGGGAACGGAGGAGAGGGATCGCGTCACTGTTTGACCTCAGTGAGCTGCCGCAATAAGCGAGCCGGAACGATAGAGCTCTCCTGTAATTTTGAATTATCTCATATATGTCGATGCTGCCTGAGAACTTCCTAGAGAAAATAAAGCAATGCTTATGTCAGCCAGCCCAGTGCTGCACTTCATTTCCTGATTTCCGAACCAATGATATGTTCCTTTGAAGGTTACAGCAGCCGGCCATGTATCGGCTGACTGGATCTTCCGTATGGCGGTCGGAACGGTAATATTTTATCGCTACAAAGCGTAAATAGATTGGAGGTCGGTAGCCGGTGCCTGACTTATCTTCCTTCCCATCCACGACAGACTTTCTTATAAGTACATACAAAGAAGCAACCAACAATCAATGCAAAATTTGACCACTGACGACCTCGCTCTGCTTCGTAGAAGTAGCCTGATCAAGCATTATCATCGTCGTGGTTATTCCATGTTATGAAATATCAGTTATAATCACTCCTAGATGCCACGAACCCAGTTGTTTTCTTTACTCGTATGCCTTATTACCACTTGTTTTGTTTGCTGCTCTTATCGATAAGCGGAATAGCTATACACACACCTCAGTGCATAATACATGCTTACATATTTCAGACCAAGTTTGGGTTAATGTTGCAATATAAGTACACTCTCCACGTTCACCGGATTATTGCTGGCATGAATGAAAGACCGGGTGAATTAAATCAGATAACACGAGAGGCATTGGTCAATCGGACACCTGAAACTCTTCAACGTTTACACAAGTTACACGCATTATCAGTTTTCTTAACCCTATTCCTGGCGGGGGGGGGGGGGCCTCAGGAGCCCCCCCTGAGGTTTTTTGGTTATTTCTCCCAAACACGTTGAGCTAGGAAGCTCAAATTTTCTGACTTTTCCTAAAAGGCTTCTACGCAACATGTCTGAAAATTTTGAGTTGATCTGACCTCAGGTCAGGTCACCAGAGGCGGTTTGGTGACCCTACCTCAGAAAAGTTTGCAATCACGCCAGAGCTAGAGTTTTTGACCGATCAATTTCTTCTCTTCAGGCTTTAGTTAGGGTACCAGTATGTGCAATTTGTATATCTCGGAATTTTGATATCGGTGACCTAAGGTCAGGTCAGTTTCGCGACCTCCCCATTATAAGTCAATGGGGGAAAAATCAACTCCCTGTTTTTACCACTAAAACGGGTCGGAATGGCCCCATATACCATACATGACTTCATATACGATCAACCTTCACTACCTTGAGGTCTGTTTTGCTGTTGGGCAGCTGTGAGGTCATGTGACGTCATCAAAGGTCACCAAAGGTTTTTGGCCAATAACTCCGTACAGGAACAAGATACAGACGCGTGGATGGTCTCATTGTGTTCAGCTCGTCAAGACGCATCGAATGATATACATGATGACCTCGAGGTCACGTGACCTGAGGTCAACCTTTGACCTTGACCTTTCGAGGTCAACATATATATCATTCGATGCGGATTGACGAGAGGATCACGATGATGCCCTTAGTTTGTTCCTATCTTGACTAATTCGAAAGTTATTCGAGAAAAAACTCTCTCCATATCTAGCGCCGCCATTTTGACTTTTTCGACCCCTGTGACGTCATCTTTGACCTGACCTGAAAATGACCTAAGTAAAATTGTAGATCTTGACCGTGCGTATCCGATGCCGTTTACCGTTTGTCGCTGCGATGTGTAGTTTGGAGATCTGAAGGGGGGCCGAATCGGCCCCCCGCCGTTTCTTGTCCCGGCGGAGCCCGCCAGGAATAGGGTTAACACATACTGTTCCGGGGGCAACTGACAGCACATTCCACGTAATGTACTTATGTATGTGCGACACGCGCATGTATTACGTAACCTTCATTTGCAGTAAGTACGAAGCAAGGCACTGATACCGAATTTATAACGAGTTTTTGCATAATTTTGCAGTATAACAGATCTTGGAAAATAAGATGATCAATTAAAAATGTCACAGCAATGCGTATTTTACAAAGATGCAGTCGCAATGGACAGATACTTTCTGTTAGGCCTATACCTAACCCACCTGCAGTAGCCGTGCCCTACAGCCTCCTTGCCGTTCGC